>NW_024802935.1:6365189-6427091 GCF_019175285.1 Sceloporus undulatus | reverse complement strand
GAAAAGATCCAACAAGGAACAAAAATGTTATTTATTAATAACCCCACTAGCAAGATGGGGATGTAATTCTATTGATTCTGCATAGCTGGTGTAAACCTTATTGGAGGAAAGCAAAAATAAGTAGAAAATGGGCCTGGGCTTTTACTTACATATGTCTCCCTTTCCAGATGCAGTTATGCTGTTCTTTTGTTTGGGGGGAGGGGGGATGACTGACACTAAACTGAGGTTCTTTTGCATTTATTTTAAAAAAAATACATTTTCATTTGTTTCCAATTTCTTTTGCACCATTCATATATATCCATTCAAGGCTAGACCTCAGTTGAGTTAATATCACATATTCCCAAGCTACAGTATTTAATGCTATAGATAATGAAATATTTTCATTAGGGAATAGTACAAGCTTCAGAAGGTTAGCCTTTTGAACAACAATCACCTGTGGCCTTGATAACCAGGGGTTTCTAAGAGCTGTAGTCCAAAATGTAACTGTAGTCCAAGCTCTGCAATTTTCATTTTCATTTTTGAAAGCATCAAAGACAGTGAAGAAGTAGTCTTCTCAAAACTTCTCCTATACAATCTTATCTTAAATTAATGATTCACAAAGGCAGAGTGTATTCAACAGATCTATCCAACTGAATCTCAAATTAGAAGAAGAATGCAAAGAAAGACAAAAGCTGGCTTAGGTCATATTGGGTTCCGTGTGTAAAAGATTTTAAAGATGAGAAAGGATTTATCAGGAATACACTCTGATTTATCTAACTGTTCCAACCATTCAAGGATATCATTTTATCTATCTAATGATATAATTCTGATACATTGTATGTACATAGCCTATAAGAACTGTTAGATCTGGTCTGACTGGATGAGGAGGATAAAATCAATCTAATGATTGGTGGGCTATACAAATGAGGTGACCTTTTCCTAGTGGCCTCAAGTTGCAGAATTCAGTGGCCACTGAACTAAACATGATTCGAATGTTAAATTTATTTATTTATTTGTTTGTTTATTTAATCTTTATCCCGCCTTTCTCCCCGAAGGGAGCCAAGTTGGCTCACAATAACAATTCTAAAAACATATTGCCATAAAACAATTAAAACATCAGCTGAAAAACAATATAAAAATACAAACATTAAAACCACAATAAAATCACAATATCCATCCCATATAAAACCCACTCCATGTTTAGACATTAAAGACCTGCCTGTACAGAGCTGTTTTTACCTGTCAACAAAAAGCAAGCAAGGTGGGGGCCAGCCTTGCTTCTAGTAGAAGGGCATTGCTGAGGGCAGGAGCCATCACCGAGAAGGCTCTCTCTCATGTCCTCACCAGGGGGGCCTGTAATGGTGGAGGGACCGAGAGAAAGCCTTCCCCGGAAGATCTTAGATCTCTAGCAGGTTTGTATAGGGAGATAGGGTCTCTCAAATGATCTGGACCTAAACTGTGTAGGAAGTTATAAATCATAACCAGCACTTGAACTGTACCCAGAAACGAAACGGTAGCCAGTGAAGCTGTTTCAGCAAGGGAGTTATGTGGTCCCTATAACTGGCCCCAGTCAGCATTCTGGCAGCAGCATTTTTGACCCTCTGAAATTTATGAATAGTTTCCAAAGGGAGCCCCAGGTGGAGTGCATTGCAGTAATCCAAACAGGGTGTAATCAAGGCATGTGTCACTGTAGCCAGATTTGATGTCTCAAGGAATGGGCACAGCTGGCACACATGTTTTAACTGTGGAAATGCCCTCCTGGCAACTGCTGGAACCTGGGCATCCAGGCTCAGAGTGGAGTCCAGTAGCACACCCAATCTACAAGCCTGATATTTCAAGGGGAGTGTAATCTCATCTAGCACAGGCAATGTCCCTATTCCCTGATCTGCCTTACAACTGACCAGGAGCACCTCTGTATTCTCTGGATTAAGTTTCAGTTTGTTTGCCCTCATCCAGTCCATTACTGACCACAGACACTGGTCCAGTACAGAAACAGCTTCCTTGGTATCAGATGGAAAGGAGAGATAGAGTTGGGTGTCATCAGCATACTGGTGACACTTCACTCCAAAACTCCGGATATTCTCTCCCAGCAGTTTCATGTAGATGTTGAATCACATGGGGGGCAGAAAAGAACACTGAGGGACCCCACAGGCCAGCAGCCAAGGAGTTGAATAGGAGTTCCCCCAACACCACCTTTGAATCCACCCTTCCAAGAAAGACCAGAATCAATGTATAATAGTGCCCCCATCCCAGAAAGGCGGCCCAGAAGGATACCATGGTCAATGGTCATCCACAAAGGCAACCAAAGCTGTCTCTGTCCCATAGCCAGGTCTGAAGCCAGATTGAAATAGATCTGGAAAATCTGTTTCATTCAGAAACCCCTGGAGCTGGGAGAACCAAGGCTCAGGAATGGAATATTAGAGACTGGCTGATAATTATCCAGGATGGCAAGATCCAGGGAGGTCTTTTTCAGTAATGGCCTAACCACAGCCTCCTTTAGGCAGGTGGCAATCTACCTTGCTGTAGTGAAGTATTCACCACTCCCCTTACCCACTCGGCCAGTCCCCCTCCAGCTGCTTTCAGGAGCCAGGAAGGGCAAGGATCCAGTATGCATGTAGTAGCCCTCACTTCTCCAAGGATCCTGTCCACATCATCAGGCTACACAGATCAAAACTTATCCAATAAAACAGGACAACCAGGTGCCAAGATTACATCCACTGGACCTGCATCTACTGCAGCATCCAAGTCAAAATGAATCCAAGTGATTTTGTCTGGGCAAAGTGTCTTGCAAATTTTTTACAGTGAGCAGTTGAGTGGTCTTTGTTTTCTTCTTGGGGGCCAGAGTGTAAAAGGCCCTTGACCACTCAAAACAGCTCTGCCAGACAACACTGTGCAGATGCAATGGTGACAGAGAAGTATAATTTCTTTGCTGCATCCATTGCCCCACCATAGGCTTCCAATGGACTTTAGCCCATGTTTGGTTGGACTCACTCCGAGTTTTCTGCCATCGTTGCTCTAGTCTCTGTCCCACTCGTTTTATGACCGCCAGCTCCCTAGTAAACCAGGGGGAATGTTTGACTCTACTTCATGGGAGGGGATGCTCAAGGGCAATAGTGTCCACTGCCTTGGCCATTTCCCTATTCTAGAGATCTGCCAGGACTTCAACAAGATCACCTGCCAAGGCAACCGGAAATTCCCCAAGAGCCATCAGAAATCCATCCAGATTGATAAGCCTCCTGGGGCGGATCAGCATAATTGGTTCTCCACCCCTGCAGAGGATCTGAGTCTCAGTGAGTCTAAACCCTACTAGGTAGTGATCAGTCCATGACAATGGAACTACAGAGAGTTCCTCCACTCCCAGATCACTGTCATCCTGTCCAGAGCAAAAAAAAAAAAAAAAAAACAGGTCCCGAGTGTGTCCTGCTTAATGGGTGGCACCAGATATTACTTGGGACAGCCCCATGGTTGTCATGGCAGATATGAAATACTGAGATGCTCCTGACAGAGCATTTCTGCATGGATGTTGAAGTCCCCCAGGATAACAAGCCAAAGGGATACCAAGCCACTGCAGAGACCAACTCAGCCAGCTCAGACAGGGGTGATCAGTACACCAACAAAATCCCTAATCTCTCCTGGCCACCCACCTTTACATACTCATACCCAGTAGACTGTGGGACAGGGGACCTGGTAAAGGAAATGGAATCTCAATAGACCACTACAACTCCACCTCCCTGCCCCCCAGGTAATAACTTCTTCCTGGAGTGTGGGAGTGGCAGTTCTTTTCTCCTCTCTGTGTTACCCCACAATCTCAACCAGCACCCAGATTATATCCCCTTTCCCAGGGGCCAGGTGTTCCTCCCTGGCTACGGGTTACGGAGTTGAGACTGCCATGGTCACCTTAGTCAATGATCTCTGTCTGGGCATCGACAGGGAACATGTGACCCTGTTGGTGCTCTTGGGCCTCTCAGTGGCCTTCGATACCATTGACCATGGTATCCTTTTGAAATGCCTGGGAGAGTTGGGGATTAGGGGCACTGCTTCGCAGTGGTTCCGGTCCTACCTCTCGAGCAGATTCCAGATGGTGTCGCTTGGGGACAGTTGTTCGGCCAAGAGGGAGCTCAAGTCAGGCGTCACTCAAGGCACGATTCTGTCCTCAATGCTGTTCAACATTTACATGAAGCTGCTGGGTGAGATCATCAAGAGACATGGGGCGGGGTGTTATCAGAACGCTGATGACATCCAAATATATTTCTCAATGTCTCAGACTGACTAAGGATGGCATCTCTCATCTGAATGCCTGTTTTAATGCGGTAATGGACTGGATGAGGGAAAACAAACTCAAATTGAATCCAGTAAGACAGAGATACTTGTAACAGGGACCCCCAATCTGGGAATGGAGTTATGCCAGCCAGTTCTGGATGGGGTCACACTTCCCCTGAAGCACTCTGTCTGCAGCTTGGGGGTGCTCCTGGACTCATCGCTTCAACTGCCAGCTCAGGTGGATGTGATCGATATGCCAACTGCACCCTTCCCTGGAGCAGGGAGACCTTGAAACAGTAGTACATGCACTGGTAACCTCTCCACTCGACTTCTGCAACACACTCTACATGGGGCTACCCTCATGCTAAGTTCGGAAACTTCAATTGGTACAAAATATGGCAGCCAGGCTGGTCACGGGCACATCAGGCCTCACTAAAGGAACTGAACCCTCCCCACAAGGCATCTGTCTCCATCCTTGCTTCTGAGAGGGAGAGAAAGGTAGGCCTTCCCATCCGGCCTCACTAAAGGAACTGAACCCTCCCCACAAGGCATCTGACTCCATCTTGGCCTCCGTGGGGGTGAGAGGGTGGGCCAATGCCATCAGGCCTATCCTTAAGATACAGAGCCCTCAGTCTGTCCATTTGCCTTGGTCCAGGCCTCAGAGGGAGAGAAGAATGCTGGACCTGATCCCCTTCCCCTCAACCATTCCCTTCTCCTTTTGTGTCGTGTCTTCTTAGATTGTAAGCATGAAGGCAGGGAACCGTCTAATTAAATGATTTTATGTACAGTGCTGTGTAAATTTACAGCGCTATATAAATAAAGCTTAATAATAATAATAATAATCCAGAACTGTCCATATTACACCAGTTCTAAAATCTCTCCACTGGCTGCCTATTAGCTTCCAGGCAAGATACAAGGTGTTGGTTTTAACCTTTAAAGTCCTACATGGCTTGGGTCCTGACTCCCTGTGGGAGCGTCTTCTCCCATACAATCCACCTCGCACTCTTTGTCTACTGGGAATAATCTGCTAAAAGGACTACACTTTCAGTAGTGACACAAAGATCTTTTTCATCAGCCGCTCCTAGACTCTGGAACGACCTGCTGGAGGAGATCTGTCAGATTACCACCTTGGAAACCTTCAAGAAGGCTATTAAGACGGATCTCTTCCGGCAGGCCTTTCCAGACTAGAACACCCTTGCTGACCTGCCTCCCCCACCCTCTCTCCCTTCATCCTCCATCTTTTATCCTTTACCCTACTGGGCCTCCACCTGAAAATTTTTTATCCCATTTTAGTGTATTTATACATTAATGTTTTTAAATTTTCTTTTTTGGTTTAATTTCTTTTTAGGACTCGATTGTGTTTTTATGCTGTGAGGAGGGTTAGGGATTTTGGAATTTTAATGCATATCTCTTTTACTTGTATGGTATTTTACTGCTGTAATCCGCTTGGATTCCCTGAGATTAAGTGGAATATAAATTATTATTATTATTATTATTATTATTATTATTATTATTATTACATAGCCAGAAACCAGCTGAGTGTGTGGGCCCTGATTCTGGCAGGGAGCAGCTCACAGAGTCCTCCAGGTAAGGTGAGGCTAGCAGCAACAGCAATAGCAAGTACATTTCGATACCGCTTATCAGTGCAGTTAAGCACTCCCTAAGCGGTTTACATCTGTAAGCTAATTGCTCCCAACAATCTGGGTACTCATTTTAGCCACCTCAGAAGGATGCAAGCCTGAGTCAAGCTTGAGCCCTTTTGCTCGTATTAAAATCATAACCTTATCGTTTTGAGTGAGTGGCTGCAGTACAGGCATTTAACCACTATGCCACCAGGGCTCCCTGCACCACTAGGGCTCCCAGCAGCAGCAGCAACAACAATGGGCAGGTGGTAATAACCTCTTCCTGGAGTGTGGGGATGGCAGTTCTTCTCTCCCCTCTCAGATAGCTCCCCTTTTGTGTGTGTGTGTGTGTGTGTGTGTGTGTGTGTGTATAAAATATTTCAGATCACCTCCTGCTTATTGATGTTTTCTAGTGTTGTTGGTTTCAAATGACTGTGCTATTTTCAGAACAGCATGATATTAGAATGGCTACTCCTTATTTAGTCATATATGAATTATCTGACATATACTTATTTATTTGTTTGGTTTTTAAGTTGTGATATTACTTTATAATTTCTGGATTGTCATGTTTCTATTCTATTCTATTCTAGTTACAATTATAAAGTCCACCTTATGAAGAACTATGTCCTGAAATGTGGCCATAAACAAGCCTATAAATAATAATTTTAATACATTATATATTACGATATGACTACTGCATTGATATGATTCTTATTCACAGAATTAATGCTTCTTCACTCTGCCTAAACTTTAGCTGGGACAATATGTCTAAATATTCCTTTTTGATTAGCAGTTGTTGATTTAAACTCTAACACTATCTGTGCATGAAATAAACGTGTGTGTGTGTGTGTGTGTGTGTGTGTGTGTACTGAGAATTACTGTATACTGATTAACACTAGATTTTTCTTGTTATTTTTCAGCTATTGTATTCTAGCTTCTTGGATTTAACAATGCTGCACAGTATGTAGTCACCTGATCATTTTGGATTTCACTTGTTATTCAGTTCTTTTCCTGGATTATTAATTAATGTTAATTTTCTACTATGCACATTATATTTTTTTTAAAAAAAAACTTCATTATATACTCTATTTCTTTTATGTTCCCTTTTGCTTCCTTAGGTAATCTCGAAACATTAGGCCTTTAGAAGTCTATTTATTTTGCATCATTAAAGACATCGATATTGATCTGTTTGGGACACAGCACACACTTTCGTTTTAAAAAGAAGGTCATTAAAGTCATTAAATTCTAATGTTCAGCAATGCAGTTCCAGATATTTTAATACAGGAAGTCATTATCTTCAGGGATGGTCTGGCTTTGCATATAACACTCAGTTGGCTGATGCCCTAAAGAAAATCATGCCATAAAAACTTCATAGAATAGTGAGATGAAACGTAAGCAGTCAGCTACAGGATGCCCAGATGAACGAATTGATCAGATCTATAAACTATTGATTATATGCTTGGTATATTTTTTAAAATGTTTGTGGATGGTTAGGCCTGATTAGAAATATCCATGTATTGAAACCAACACTAACATGATACAAAATGGAGACCAAATATAGAACAGATCAAAAGGAATGTAGAGTAGAATCTTCACTGATGCCAAAGGGATTTTTCCAAATGCCAGTGGAGTGGAAAAACACATGGTTATTTTTTTTAAAAAAACCACCTCTATCTCTCTTTAGAAAATTGCAATAAGCCATGATTTAACTCCCACAGATTTGAACATAAACTAAGCTAATTTTGTCTGACATACTCTTACTATACTCAGGTTTAACTACATAGGGGCTATACAGACATGTGGCCCCACGCCACTCATTTTTAGGCCAGAAGGAGGCCACAGGAACCACACGCCATGGTCTCCGGAGGGACCAAAAAGATCCTGCTGCTGAATGCATATATATCTCTATCTCTATCTCTATCTCTATCTCTAGCTCTAGCTCTAGCTCTAGCTCTAGCTCTAGCTCTAGCTCTAGCTCTATCTATCTATCTATCTATCTATCTATCTATCTATCTATCTATATATATATATTGCATCCTGGAAGGGGTGCCATAGGTGCACTTGCATGTCATGATGATGCCCCTTGTGCACAGCACCGTTTATGCATTGTACATGATGAGAGTCATCATGGTGCATACCATGTAAACGGGTGCGTGCCAAGATGACGCCTGGGTGGCGTGGTAAGGGCTTGGAGCATCCAGATGCTCAGTCCTCACCATGCCTACAGGCTGGCACAAAATGCCGGTCTGTAGAGCCCCTGTACTTCCCCATAGAAACTTGCAGGAATTCTAAGATCATGAGAGGAATGCTTTCTCTTGGATCTGCTACCATCACAAGACTTCCTTAGTGAAGACACAAGAGAGAGCCTTCTCAATGGCTGTTCTTCTGGAACACCCATCCATGGGAGGTTAGACTGGTCCCCTCCCTGTTTAACTTTCACTAGCTGGAAAAGATGTTTTTGTTCAAGCATGCTTTTAATATGTAATCATTGTCAGTGACGCTTTTTAATGGGATGTGTGTTTTATTTATGTTTTTTTTTAACTTTTGTATTTTTAAATGTAATTTCATACTGTTTAAATTAGTTTGGTGGGGGGGTTGTTAAGCTTTTAATCATTTTTATCTATGAACTGCCTTGGAATAAAGCTACATGCCACAGTGCCTGAGCTAAACTAGAGTGTAACCTCACGCATAGAATGCTTCATATATTTTAACGCTAGTGTTATAATTTAGTTTCTTAGGCCTAAGTACTTACTATGCTCAATTTTAACTACATAGTTTCCAGTTTAGGAGATTAGCACACTGGCTTTGATTCCCACACTAGGCACAGGATGTAAACTCACAGGGACAGACTGTATTGCCCAGCTCTATTCCCGGGCAATGTCATCCAGTAGCCAAACCAGGCTTCTCCTGGACCTTTTAAAGAATGGGAAAATCATATTCTTAAAAAGGTCTTGGAGAAGCCTGGGTCAGGTACAGGTTGAGTACTTCCCAGGGATGGAGCAATGCGAAACAATACACCCCTGTGAGTTTACATCCCACACTTAGTGCAAGGATGACAGCTGGTGCACTAATCTCCAAAATCCTGGTCATGGCCTACAAATCCTTTCTCTCACTCTGGGATAAAGCAGCATATAAATAAAATAACATATATAATAAAATGTGTTTTAGGCCGACAATGGTTGGTCTGCTAATACTGATACACACTGGCATGAAACTTCTGTATGCCTTTTTGTTGCTGTGTCGTTGTTGCAGATGGAGGAATTCACCACCTCCCTCATGCAGTGATTCTCACTTCTTCAAAAAAAGAATAGAATCATAGAATCATAGAATCATAGAGTTGGAAGAGACCACTAGGGCCATCCAGTCCAACCCCCTGCCATGCAGGAAATCCAAATCAAAGCATCCCTGACAGATGGCCATCCAGCCTCTGTTTGAAGACCTCCAAGGAGGGAGACTCCACTACAGTCCGAGGGAGTGAGTTCCACCATTGGACAGCCCTTACTGTCAGGAAGTTCCTCCTAATGTTCAGGTGGAATCTCTTCTCCTGCAGCTTGCATCCATTGTTCCGAGTCCTAGTCTCTGGAGCAGCAGAAAACAAGCTTGCTCCCTCCTCAATATGACATCCCTTCAAATATTTAAACAGGGCTATCATATCACCTCTTAACCTTTTTTTCTCCAGGCTAAACATACCCAGCTCCCTAAGGCGTTCCTCATAGGACATGGTTTCCAGACCTTTCACCATTTTAGTCGCCCTCCTTTGGACACGCTCCAGTTTCTCAATGTCCTTTTTGAATTGTGGCACCCAGAACTGGACACAATATTCCAGGTGGGGCCTGACCAGAGCAGAATAGAGTGGCACTATTACTTCCCTTGATCTAGACACTATACTTCTATTGATGCAACCTAAAATTGCATTGGCCTTGTTAGCTGCTGCATCACACTGTTGACTCATGTTCAACTTGTGGTCTACTTGGACTCCTAGATCCCTTTCACATGTTGTCTCCTTAAGCCAGGTGTCCCCCATTCTATATCTGTGCATTTCATTTTTCCACCCTAAGTGCAGTACCTTACGTTTCTCGCTGTTGAAGTTCATTTTGTTAGCTGTGTCCCAGCTTTCTAGTCTATTCAGGTCATTTTGAATTTTGATCCTGACCTCTGGAGTATTAGCTATACCTCCTAATTTGGTGTCATTTGCAAATTTGATAAGTATGCCCCCAATTCTGTCATCCAAGTTATTGATAAAGATGTTGAATAGCACTGGGCCAAGGACAGAACCTTGTGGGACCCCACTGGTCACTTCTCTCCAGGATGAAAAGGAGCCATTGTTGAGCACCCTTTGGCTTCGGCCGGTCAACCAATTACAAATCCATGTAACAGTTACCTTGTCTAGCTCACATTTTACAAGCTTGTTTGCAAGAATGTCATGGGGAACTTTGTCAAAGGCCTTACTGAAATCAAGATATATTATATCCACAGCATTCCCTTCATCTAACAAGCTGGTAACTTTATCAAAGAACGAACGAGATAAGATTTGTCTGGCATGACTTCTTTCTCTGAAACCCATGTTGACTTTTTGTGATTATGGCATTGCTTTTTAGATGTTCACAGACTCTCTTTTTAATGATCTGCTCCAGAATCTTTCCTGGGATTGATGTCAGACTAACTGGATGATAATTGTTTGGATCCTCTTTAAAATAAAAATCACCTGCTACCTGTCCCAGCTCCCCAACACAGCCAATTTGTGGCCAGTGGATAGCAGAAGTGGATGGAGAAATGCCTACTCTGGGGTTGAGAAATGCCTGCTATGGGTGGTCCAGCCAGCCCAGAGGTAGACATAGTGATGTGTTTTTCAGGGTGTTTTTTTTAACAGAAACTACATTGAAAGCCCTCCAAAAATGTGAAAATATGCAAACATATCTTCACTCCACTCTGAAACACCATATTACTCTTCCTGTTATCATTTTGAGAGGGAATGCACAGGAAAACTGAGGCATTTGGCCTGCTGTGGGGAGATACACAATGACAACATCATCCAACAGATACACAATGACAAAGTCATCCTACAGAGACTCACAGAAATAAAATCTTCAAGTCCACTTTTTTTACAAGATTACGCACTACCCCCAGGAATTTATTAAATGGGAATAACTGCAGCTAACTTCCAGTGAAGTGTGCATAGTACTGTGGAATTTTTCCACACTGTCGCTAACTATGACACTTGGTGAAAACGGTTTTTACTTGCTCTGCAGGCACTCTATAAATGGGCAAGAATGTTTAAGTTACTATGGCACGTTACAGACCGCCCAGAAGGGGAAGTCTCGTGCCGCTGCCGGTTGCTCTGTGAGGGAGCCGCAGCAGCCAAACCGCGTGGCTCCCTCACGGAGGAAAAAAGAAGCACCAAAATGGCACTTCTTCCTGGGTCTCAGAAAAGGTGCCGCAAGGCGCGAGACGCGCACTCGCGGTGCCACTTCTGGTGCACGATGTCCGGACACTGTGCATTCACAACGTCAAAATGGCGGCGCCCATCTGTATAGGGTGCCTCCATTTTGATGCACTCATTACGTGTGAGGGGCAAGGCGCGTCAGGAAGCGCCGCCCCTCGCGCATAATGACGGTGCCTCAAGGGGCCCGTCTGTAACGCGCCTTAGACATTTTACCTGCAGAGTGTGAGCTTGCAATGTAAATTGATGAGGAATGGCTTATTTAGAATTTTCCAATAAAAGTCCAGAAAAATCAAGCTTTAAATTCATTGGCCTAATGTTTGGCTTCATATTGGTCCATTAGAATTAAGACATATACCGGAGAATCTCTTTATTAATGACCCAAAAGTTATAAAATTGTTGGCAAAGCTGGAGATATAACACCAGTTATTATTTAACGAAGGACACAGAGGTGGGCATTTTTCAGAATTGTAAAATGTGTAACAGCAATTTCAGAATTAAAACAATTATTGTCACAGCTCATGAGATTACATGTTTGAATGGGAAGAAGGCCTGTGGAGTTGATGTAGGAGGGAAACCCATGTTACAAGTGCTCTCCTCATTAAAAATAACCAATAAAAATGTATGAACCCTGTTTATGCATAGGAAATGGTTAGAAGAAGGAGGTAGAAGAAAAGGATATTGTAGTACGCCTTTTCCCCAAATTTGCCAGGACACCAAGAACTGGTGGTGGCTATAACTCAGCATAGAAGGATTCATCATCAACTTGCTCACATTTTCTTGCCAGCAAAACATCCCCCCAATATAATTTGCTTGATTTGCTACCCCTTTATAAACAAGTCAGTTTAAACAAGTGAAATTTAAATCAATAATATGCATTCATAGGTAACATTGGTTTTGAATTTATTACAAAAAATGACTCAAATGTGACAAGGCAAAACATATCATAAATTGCAAAAATCAGGAAAAAAGGTTAGACCGTTAATTGGGGGGAACATTCACTTGGTCAGAAGGTGATTTAGATTTTTCTCATTTGAGGAGAATGTCTATGGTAGCCTAATGCTTCCACTGAGCATCATGCAATCACAATGTAAAACACAAGGTTTTTGACATATTGGTGTGCACTGCCCATCCTTCCCCACTGCATATTAGTACCTGTTGCAGTTTACCACCTGTGCAACCTGTGTTTGTTAGGCGTCTATAGCATTCCTTACTGGAATGAAAGGAATTTGAGCTGTTCTTTGAATGATCATATTTTCATTTGGCTACAAGGGATGGAAAAGTATTGGGAAACATAGTGTACAACCTATGGAAAGGAGCCTCCAAATTGCACCAGTAGATTACAATCTAGCATCCAAGTGGAGACAGAATGTGAGTACATGAACAAGGCACTTTGCACATATTCAAAAGTATTTTCTCTTCTTTATTTTAAATTCACACTTTCCCAAACATAGAGAAAATGGATTTGAAAGCTAAACAGTTGGGAGCTATAGCTCACATTAAGATCTTCTTGCAGTTGTGTCAAATAATTTTTGTATATATATGTAAATGTCCCATACCAGCCACAACATATACAGTCTCTAGAATACTACTGACCCAGTACACCAAGGCTGGAATCCTGTTGATTTCTTATACTTGAGTAAGTTCCCCCTAACAGATTTTTTTTCCTGATACAGAATGTTTACATTTAGATCAAGATTATGGAAATGGATGCTATTGTGAATGTGCATTGCTCCTGCAAATGCTCATTGTACTTTGCACATGTGAGTACACATTAAGCATTGGGTTGCACATTCAGTTGTACACAAGCACCATGAGCATCTTCTTCACTGTTGCCTACTTTCTTGCCAAAGAGAGAGCTGTCAAGAGACCAAAACAAATGCTGTTGTTCCTCCTCCTTCTCCTGTTTCTCTTCCTTCCTGCTTCTCTCTGTAAGACAAAAGGAGAAGGAAGACCAATGAACAATGGTGAGAAAGAAAAGGAAAAGCTGTAGTGTGGTGTAGCAGGTCAGAAGAAACCCTTATTCAAGTCTCATATCAGCATCCCTGGATGCTTTTAGGCCAGTTACGATCTTTCTTGGAAAGGACCATAATTTTTTCGGGAATAATAGCAAACAGATTAAAAGATACTTTGAATAATATTATAAATAATGACCAAAATGGGTTTCTTCCAGGAAGGCAATTAAGGTATAATATACGGACGATATTAAGCACAATAGAATATTATTCTATTATGAAAGATAAGGAAATGGCATTAATATTTGTCGATGCCGAAAAGGCATTCGACAGTATGAGATGGGGATTTATGTTTCAAGTATTAAGAACTATGGGTTTTGGATCAAAATGTCTTAAGAATTTAAATCAATTGTATTCAGATCAAAAAGTTCAAATTGTAATAAATGGTCAAAAGACAGATCTGATATTGGTGGAAAAGGGGACGAAATAAGGTTGTCCATTATCTCTGCTATTGTTTATAACTGTGCTTGAGGTTTTGAATAATGCAATTAGAGATAACGAAAAAATAAGGGGTGTAAAAATAAAAGGATACGAGTATAAGCTATGTGCATATGCGGATGATGTGGTTCTAATTTTGGAAGATCCTATAAAAAGTATAGAAAACACCCTAAATGAATTGAAAGAATTTGGAAAGATGTCCAGTATCAACGTAAATAAAGAAAAGACACTAATGATCACAAAAAATATGAAAAAAGAAAGACAAACAGAACTATCCTTGAAAACAGGAATTAAGGTTGTAAGAAAAGTAAGATACTTGGGCATTTGGTTAACGAGTAAAAACATTGAACTGTTCAAAAACAACTACAAAAGAACCTGGACCCAAATTAAAAAAGATTTACAGATTTGGAATAATAAGGAAATTTCTCTATTGGGAAGGGTAGCAACCTTGAAAATGAATATATTACTGAGAATAATTTTTTTGTATCAAAACATACCTGTAATAATGAAAGATAATGTGTTTGTAGAATGGAATAAAGAAATTAAAAAATTCCTGTAGAAAGGAAAAAAAGCTAGGATTAAGTATCAAATATTTAAAAAGGGAAATGATAAAGGTGATTGTGCGTTACCAGATCTGAAAGTGTATTTTTGGGCATGTGGGCTTTTGTGGATACAAGATAGATAATTCTAAAATATTGAATATAGAGTCTGTTAATACAAGATTTGGTTACCATGCCTGCTTATGGTATCAAAAACAACAAGTTAACATAGATTTTGTGCATCATGAGATACGTAAACCATTGTTAAAAATATGGAATATAATTTAAAAAAGATATTATTGTAAGATTCCATTGTGGGTCTCCACTCAGGAGGCCTTTTTTGGTAGGTGGGAGAAAAATAGAGAATGGTTAAAATATAAAGACTTGTTAAAAACAAATGAAAAAGGAGATATGGATATAAAATCTAAAGAGGAAATAGAGGCGGAAGGAAAAGAAATACAATGGTTTGGGTATTTATTATTATTATTATTATTATTATTATTATTATTAACCTTTATTTATGAAGCGCTGTAAATTTACACAGCGCTGTACATGCAATCCTTTTAGTTAGACGGTTCCCTGCCCTCAGGCTTACAATCTAAAAAGACATAACACAGAAGGAGAAGGGAGTGGTGACAGGAAAGGGTAAGAGGTCCAGCAGTTCCTCTCAACCTCCGAGGCCTGGACCAAGGCAGATGGACTGAAGGGAGGGCATGGCTTCAAAATGGAAGGTTAATCATTATCCAGGGAAAATACATACTCACAAGTAGGATAATGCATATACAGTACATAGCAATACAGGAAATGGATCGATAAACAGCCAACAACAGAACATCAGATAGTAAGCGACAATTATGCGATGCCTGGGAAGGCTTCTCTGAATAGGATGGTTTTCAACTCCGTTTTGAAGCTGGTTAATGAAGTGATGGCTCTTGCTTGTGGAAGAAGAAGGTTCCAGGAGTGAGGGGCAGCAAGTGAAAAGGGGCGAATCCGGGATGGGGCAGAGGAAATCCTGTGCTGAGACAGGAACCCTTGACTACCAGAACGGAGGGCCCTGGTGGGAAGGTGAGGAGAAAGAAGGTCTGATAAGTAAGGAGGGGCCAGTCCATGGAGGGCTTTGAATGTCGACAGCAGGAGCTTATACTGAATGCAGAAAGGGAGAGGGAGCCAGTGAAGGGATGCCAACACAGGAGAGATGTGGTCAGAGCGGTGGGTGGAAGTGATAATGCGTGCAGCTGAATGCTGGACAGAGATTAAAGGACGGAGGTGAGAAAAAGGAAGCCCAGCCAGGAGGACATTACAGTAATCAAGTCGTGAGATCACTAGGGCATGGACCAGGATCTTGGCAGTAGAGGCGGAGAGATATGCAACTAAAAGGCAAATTCAAACAAGATAATATAACAGAGGGTTTTGAGAAAAGGGAGAATAAAATTGATAAAATAATTTGGAGAGAAGAGAAAGGAAAAAATGCTAAATTATATAAGGTATTAATGGAATATGAATTAGAAAGTGAAAATGTGACTGAGAATATGACTAAATGGGCACAGGAATTGGGCCATACGATATCAATGGATAACTGGGAAAACTCGTGGAAAAGAACTGCAAAATTCACGGTGGCACAGGACTTAAAGGAAAATTATTTGAAAGTATTTAACAGGTGGTACTTCACCCCTGTCAAAATCGCCAGAATATATAAGATGAGTGAAAATAAATGTTGGAAATGTCAAAATGAAAAAGGCTCGTATTATCATATGTGGTGGGTATGCCCAAAAATTAAAAGTTTTTGGAAAGGAATCCACGAGACCATACAAAAAATATTCAAAATAAAATATCCTATGACTCCTGAAATGTACCTTTTAAATATGACTTCTTTTATGGGAATTGAGAATGAGCGAAAATACTGGAAAATTATTCTTTATTTAATAACAGCAGCTAGAATTCTGTTGGCAAAAAACTGGAAAAATAAGAATATACCAGATATGGAGGATTGGATACAAAAAGTGTTGGATCTAAAAGAAATGGATAGATTGACTATGATGATAAAAAAATAAAGAAAAGCAATTTAAAGAGTGGGAAATCGTGGACAACTTCCTGAAAATAAATTGGAAAATATAGAAAGTGAATAAAGAAAATAAAACAATTAAGGTCATAATTTGTGTGTAAAATGAGGAAGAATAATGAAAGGAGATAAGAAGAGAAGAAAATGCCTGTTTTGTTTTTGTTTTTTTCCTTTTTTATGGGAGAAATAAGAGGAGTAGTAAAGCAAGGATGTATTGCTAGTCTTTTATGAAAAGCTGTAAGTGCATGGAGCAACAAGAATATGATGTAAATAGAATAATATTATAATATTATAATATTGTAGATATGTATATATATGTATGTTCTATGTCATTGTATGTTATGTATGTAATGTTAAAATTAAAAAAAAATTTTTTTTAAAAAAGAAGAAAGGACCATAATTTAATGGACGATGACAGATTCAGCCCCTAGCAATTCCAGGTAAACTGGACCCCGGCTACATCTGCACTGTAGAAATAATCCAGGTTAACGCTATTTAACTGCCATGGCTGAAAGCTATGGAATTCTGGAACTGCAGCATTGTGAGACATTTATCTGTCTCTGCCAGAGAGTTCTGGTGCTAGAACAAACTACAGTTCCCAGAATTCCATAGCATTCAGCCATGACAAGTAAAGTGGCATTAGATTGGATAATTTCTGCAATGCAGATGCAGCCTCAGACTATGGACATCAGATAAAACTCTGAGGACTCCACTTCGTATAAAAGGATGCATTTATATTTAAAAAGGGGGAAACAGATGTTGAACCATCCTGTCTACTTGGTGTAGTAAGTACTGTATACCTTCCTCCCTGTAGAATGACTTTTCATCTTCCTTCCTTACTAAAGTGGTAGTAACCTGTAAGAGATTTGTGGTTGTGTTGTTACTGAACCATAAAGGTCTTGTTATGTTTCTGAACTAAGTGCCTGTACTACTTTTACAGGATTTAGTTTATCATTTTTAACAAATATATGCTTAATATGAAGATGTGTATGTATACAAGATATTCATTACCTGAATTCCCTCCCCCATAGTCATCTGTCACATTTGCTTCAAAGCTGCTAACATGCTAGTTTATTAAAATCAATATTTTCTGAGAAGCCAAAGCAAGTGTGTCAATTGGATCATTGTAAATACACAAGGAAGTGTTCTTCATTAAAGCATAGCAATTAACTTAAAAGGTGGACTTTATGCTTAGATTCTGATACTTGGAGCTCAGTGGAAACTGCAGGGTGAGTTATTCCTTGAAATGCAATGAATGTCAAGTGGACTTAAAGGTTTACTCTTTAGAGCCTTTAAAGAGAGAAAATTCCCATTTTATGATAATCTTCAAATACAGCATGAAAGCCTATAAAACATTTTCTGTTTTCCTGCTTAAGATGCAGAAGCAAGTGTGTTTTTTTCTACTCCCAGTTATCTGAACATTAAACCAGAACTGATGAACTGATCAGAGTTGCTGTAGTTCACAACAATACCACAGTGGTTCTTGTTATGCTTGTTGGTATGCCACTGATGTGCAAAGTTTTTCTAGTTCTAAAGACTTTGCCCTTCAGGCATTTATTACAACCCACAAAATGTATTAGCTGGATTTAAACTGGCTTTACACTGTAATCTATAATACATTTACATGGAAGCAAGTGCTGTTGATTGCAGTAGAACTCCACTCACCCCAGTTAATCTTTTTAGGATCGCATCCTTAAAATCCAAAGCTTTAAGCCTTTGTTAGGTGTTTTTGCTCTTCTCTTGCTGAAGTTGTATTAAATCCACAGTAAGGGCCAGGGTCTACTTAGTTCTCAAGGAGAATACTCATCCACGCATAAGAAAGACTGTGTGGAATGGTTAGGCTGCCTTTCTGTTCTTCTAGGGTGAAATATTGCCATTCTTCTTTTTACCAGCAGAAAGATGACCATGACCTGATGTGAGCAAGGAATGCTGCCAAAATTCTCACAACTATTAACAAAAGTGCTTCATATCCTGACCAGGGTGTACCCAGAAGAATCTGATAGGAAAATAATGTAATAGGATACTGGATGAGATTAATCCTTGGCATGATTCAGAAGGAAACTTTATATTCTTATGGGCCAGTACCTTTAAGTCAAGCCTACCATAAGACGGTGACATGGTTTGGCACCTGCCAGCATCCATACTCCTCTTCTGGGACAGTATCAAGAGCTGCCTGACTCTTGGAACATAGGAAGCTTCATTCTGATGAGTCCAATCATTGACCCATCTGAGCCAGTATTTGTCTGTATGGAAAGTAGCTCTTCATAAATTCAAGCAAGAATCTCCAGGGCCTTGTTCCCACTATGGTTTAAACCGGATCATGATTCCAAATGATTCAGTTTAAACCACCATGGTTCCCACTTAATTCGAATTTCTGAAGAGATTCAGAAAGGGGGGGGGCATAATTTTTACCCATTTAACCCACGTCAAAACGATGCTGGTAAAATGGGGTATTTTTTGGGCTGAATTAATTTATTTAGAAATAAATCTATTCAACCCAAATGGGAACCAGGCAGATTCGAATTGGATTCAAATCCACCCTGGTTCCCACTGGCAGCAGCTTCCCCGGCCTCCCGGCCATACCTCCATACCTGTTCCTTTCTCAATCCTCCATCCTCCCAGCCTGCCTCTCTCCTTCCATCCTGGCCTCTCTTCCACCCCCAGCCTACCAGTATGGCCAGGAGGATGGAGGGAGACATGGCAAGGAAGCTGCAGCTGTCGCTTCCTGCACTGATTCTTGAAGCCAGCACAAACATAGTGGGAACCACTCTGTTTGCTGAACCGGTTTCAGGGATCGGTTCAGGGATCAAATCAAGAGGTAAGTGGGTATTGGGTCATGGGCAAACTGTACTTCCATAGCTACCGCTTGACTCTCACTGCAAGAGAGCATTTTTCAAAAGTCTAAAAAGCAGATCTTGTGGTAGGTAACGATTAAGGGTGTGCACCAACCACATTAGGCTTGGAGAAATCTGCAGTCTATGTTGCATGCACACTGTAGAAATAATGCCGTTTGATACCCCTTTAAGTGGCATAGCTCCATCCTATAGAGTCCTGGGATTTATAGTTTTGCAAGGTCTTTAGCCTTCTCTGCCAACAAATGCTGGTGCCTCACCAAACTACAAATCACAGGATTCTGTAGGATGAAGTCGTGACATTTAAAATGGTGCCAAACTGAATTATTTCTACTTGTAGTTACACTCTGTAAGATCCAAATTCAAATCTTCATTCAGAAATGTCACTCTTCTTGTCTCCCATTGAATAAAACTGGAATTTAACAACTTTTTTAATGCTTGACATGAATTAAATGTATTTGCAAGCCCCAAAGGAGAGGAGTATTAATGCCAAAATTCAGAGAAATTAGTGCAAAGGTTTTTATGTTACAGGCCTTTGCAATATGTCCAGCACATATATGTCGAACTGCCACTATATTTTTCAGCAAAATTTAATGAAGGTTCTACCTGCACTTCAGCTGAGAAGTTCTTGAATAATCTCTCCTCATCTTCTGTAGATAATATACATGGAACTGAGAAAGGACATAGAGAAGAACTAATGAGCTCTTGTTCTATGGCTGTTTACTTGGAGCTGGTGCTTTGGCCACAACACAGTACAACTTCATTGACAGACTCTAAAAAATCAACACCAATGGTATGGAAATAGATACTCATCAATATCGTGAAGGCATCAGCTTTATATGACCCCAAACCTTACTGCAGATTCACCATAAACCAAGAAACATGCCAAGAAGGGAAAGTAAATCCACGTCTCTGTGCAAATAAAATACACTGGGGCACCTTTTCAGTTAATGGAAAAACCCAAAAAGAAATGGTGGTGGTGTCTCTTTCTTTGGAGGTCTTTAAACAGAAGTTGGATGGCCATCTGTCAGGGATGCTTTGATTTTGAGTTCCTGCATGGCAGGGGGTTGGACTGAATGGCCCTTGTGGTCTCTTCCAACTCTATGATTCTATGATTCTATGAAATAGAGAAGCATCTAATTCTGATCTCTCTATTTGTTCAGTAGTGCTACTGTAGTTTTGAAAATGATATCATTAATTGTTTTTCACTGAAAAGAGAGATTGTTATCCACGCTAATACAAGACAGACACTAATCTCTTACTGCTAGACAAAGCACTTCTCCTAGCACTCACAGGGGGGGAAATCTAATAGTGGTTTGGATGTGGGTGTGGTGACAGCACTATTCTGTCAAGTGATTATAACTAGGCAGTGAATAGAATAGGAGGAGACAGTTTGCACTGGTAGCAACTAAGATCCTATGAAACCATGTAATGGAATAAAAACCTTAACAAAGAATTAAAACAAAGATGGAGGACTTTAATTGAAAACTTGATCAATTAGCAGAAAGGCCATAAGTAGAAAGCAGCAGAGCATGAAATTTGATTAAACTGAACCATACGTCCCACTTCATTTCCAGTGGTGTCGCAAAAATGATGACCTTGAAAAGAGAAGACATTTGGAAAGTGCAAAATACTGGTTCACTCAGTGCTGTTTAAAGGAGAGAACGGATAATAAATGCTGTACCTCCAGAAAGCCTTAAATTAAAAATCACATACATATTCAGACCTGAGAGGCGGGTAGCCAATAAATTTGGATAATTGACATGCAACTCAAATTTATTACAATAGGGAGAAGCAGAAGCAATGCAGGAGAAAAAAGGCCCTCATTTAGCAAATTTGAAAAACTGAGCTGATCATACAATAGTCTGCTGACTAGTCAAATTATTCACAGGTATTTTCACACTGCTCTAGTGTATAGTATGATGTCTCAACTGTGGAGAAAATCAGAGATTTCCCTTCAGTGATCTATATAGGAAAAAATTGTACGATGGTGATAAGAGATTCCTAACTATCTTTTGGATACCAACTGGTATCTGGACAGAATTCAAAAACATGGCCGTGTTAGTCTGAAAAATCAGTATGCAAGGGGAACTTTGTAGTACTTTTGAAACTAATGGAAAGAAAGAAGTTGGTAGCATGAGCTTTTGTAGACTTGAGCCTACTTCTTCAGCTGCATCATCTGAGGAAGTAGGCTCAAGTCTACAAAAGCTCATGCTACCAGCTTCTTTCTTTCAGTTAATAATAATAATAATAATAATAATAATAATATTTATTTGTATCCCGCCTCTCCCTGTATTGGATCGAGGTGGGTAACAACAAACATAAGAACAATAAAAATAGAACACAACAAATCACAAGTAAAAACATAGCAAAACATATAAAATCTAATTCCCTATCTCCCTCCCAAATTAAAATACCATTAAAAACGATAATTCCCAACTGGAGAGTGAACATTCTGAGGAGGTCAATTTGGGAATGCCTGCCGGAAGAGATCAGTTTTTATTGCCTTCTTAAAGGCTTCCAAAGATGTTATATGGCGGATCTCTTCTGGCAGGTCATTCCAGACTTTTGGAGCGGCAACAGAAAACGTCCTCTGGGAAGTCAATACCAGTCTGGTTTTCTTGGACTGCAAGAGATTCTTCCCAGAGGACCTCAGAGTGCAGGAAGGATTGTATGGGAGGAGATGTTCCCTCAGGTAAGCTGGACCCAAGCCGTGTAGGGCCTTATAGGTACAGTGGACCCTTGTTATACGCTGGGGTTTGGTTCCAAGGTCCCCCGTGTATAACATAATCCGTGTATGCTCAAGTCCCATTAAATATAATGACATAGCAAAATGGTGTCCCTAATAAAAAATGGAACATCAAGGTAAATTTATACTTTTTTGGAACATTTTCAACCCGTGTATGCTTGAATCCGTGTATAAAAAATCCGTGTATAAGAAGGGCCGACTGTAATGACCAAAACCTTATACTGTGCCTGGAAGCTAATAGGCAGCCAGTGTAGGGATTTTAAGATAGATGTAATAGGTTCAAATTTCGAACTCCTTGTAACCAATCTGGATGCCATATTTTGGACTAGCAGCTTCCAAACAAGGCATGAGGGTTGCCCCCATGTAGAGTGCATTGCAGAAATTGAGACGAGAGGTTACCAGTGAATATCCAACCGTTTCTAGGTTTTCCCATTACAGGAAGAGTCATAGCTGGCATATCAGCCGAAGCTGATAACAGTCACTCCTGGCCATCGCATCCACCTGAGATGACAGCTGAAGTTAGTCTCAAAAGTACTACAAGATCCCTTTGCCTACTGATATCTGGACAGGTTATATATTCTCTCATATATATGAGAGAATATATAACCTGTCCAGATATCAGTAGGCAAAAGGATCTTGTAGTACTTGAGAGAATATATAACCTTCCAAATATCAGTAGGCAAAGGGATCTTGTAGTACTTTTGAAACTAACTTCAGCTGTCATCTCAGGTAGATACTACAGTTCCCAGAAAACATATATATATATATATATATATATATAAATAAAAATATATATATATATATATATATATATTGAGGTGGAGGCAAGGCAAGGCAAAGGATGAAGCCTTCCAGGTTCCTGTAGTGGACCAATGCAACCCTCTAACCACAATCTCATGCTTGAAATAGATCATTTGTTTTGATGTGCAGAGGATGACCATTTACTTTTTTAAAAAGATATTGCTATTGTTATTTATTACATGTTTTCCACATTATTTCACATTATTTTTACTTGCTACCCATTTTTTTCTACTGAATTTCACATTACTTGTGATGTTATTATTGTTATTATACTCTTCTGGTCTTCCAGAGTCCTAGCCTAACATTCTAACCATTACAACATGATGGCTCCTAAATTGCATATCCCAGGATTCCAAAGGCCATAAATATGGTAGCTGAAATGGAATCATAACACAATCACTTTGTAGTGTGAAAGGGCTGCAATGGGTAGATGACACTTTACTTCAGCATATGGGAATGCTCTCTCTCTCTCTCTCTCTCTCTCTCTCTCTCTTGCATTTGTTTAACTTGTTTTAGGATCCAAGCTAAGTGGACTGTAAATGTTTTCAAGATCAAGGTTTTAGACTATTCACCCCCTCCCTTGGGTAGTGAATGCACAGAATGATATTATCCTTTATCTGATCATAAGGCCAATTTCACGCATTTGTTTCTGAGGTAAAAATCTACAGGCATTTTTGCAAAGTCAGTTTTTAATGTTTCTCATGGGAACCATTTCAAATACAAATGTTCCTCCATGTGAATATGAAGTGTCAATAGTATTCTGTAATTAGAGTGCCCCAACTTTCTACTTCCACAGATCAGTCCACTAAAACTACATTAAACAAATAGCCCAGGAGACTAAGAGGCAGAGCAATAATGTCTTCAATAAATGACAGCACCAATGTGAGCTTCCCTCCAGATACAAACAACTGCTTATGAGGAAAGATTATTTTGCAGTCTTGCAGGGGGGGGGGGGGAATTAGGATTCTTTCCCTGCCTGCTATAGCCAACATTCTCATCTCTCATCCTACACAACCCATAAGGTTGTCTATGAGAAGCTAGGTATGTTAGACTGAAGGTTTGAGAAATTATTGTTCTGGTCTGGACTACAACCCCCAGAATTGCCCAACTAGCACTGCCAGTGGCATACTGGCTGATAATTTTGAGAGTTGTAATATGAACATATTTTAGACTTTTCATTATAGTAAATTATTATTATTATTATTATTATTATTATTATTATTTATCTGCCTTTCAGGACTCAAGAGATTTAAAACAAATAGAACTAATGTAACACACCATACATAATTGATTTAAAAAATAAAAATAAAAAATAAAGGCAGCCACCAGCAAGGCCCTTTCCCATGGGAACAGTCACCAAAGTGGTCATCTCCTTACACTTAAGGGGAAATCTGAGGTATTTGTGATAAAGGTGAAACAGAAAGAAAGGCCTTCTCGGTAGATGTTCCCAAGGACAAAAGAGTAGCTTTGACAAGCTCTGCATTAAATTTAATAGCACATCTAACTTAGCATGCAGTTTGGTCTTAAATCTGTGCAAGATATATTATATAGATTGAACCTGTCTCTGCCTTTCTAACAAGATTTTAAGACATAGGAATGATATTCAGGAGTGTCTTCCACTTCTCTTTCTTGTTATTAATTGCATTTTATGATTAATAAAGTTAAAAGTTGAAGCTAGAAAGTATCACAGTGGTCAGATCCTATAAATATGCCATTTGTTATGGCTACATCATTACAACTATTACTTCATTGCAAATATTAGCCAGTGTGATGTAGATGTAGGAGTTTGAGCACTGGACTATGACTCTTGAGACATTTGGGTGACCTTGGGCAAGTCACACCCTCTCAGCCTCAGAGGGAGGCAAAGGCAAAATCATCAGTTTGCATTAAGGTCACCATAAGTCAGAAGGCACACAGCAGCAAACCAGCACATCTGCAATAATCTCCCATGCCTAGCAATGAGGCAGGTGTCTTTTCTGTGCCACAGGAAGCATACAATTGCTGGGAGCTTACTATCCAGCTCACCTTGCAGGGTCATTCGTAGTTTCATTTCATTTCCCATCCTGTCAGCTTGGCAATAGCACAATTATGAAACTATACCAATTATACAGTGGTTGCAGCCCACTGGAAACAGGCATGAGAATACATACACATCAGCTTAATTTGCAATCTGCTGCTCTTAATAGCAGGTTTCAGAACACAGGTGTTCACATTTCATTGCAAGCTCCAATTACATCACTTTTTCAAATACTGTGTCTCATAAAATGCTGCTCCTGGATGAACCAATAATGTGGGACCAGGTAGCCCAAACGTTTAAAATGCATACTTGAGTCTACAAAAACTTGACATGAAACTAGGTGGCTCCCCCCTCCCCGTTGGTTCCATTCACTTGGTACTTTTTCAGATGTAATTTCACAGTTTGAGTCCATATGGAAAGTGTGGTTTGGAACAGTCATCTTTATTGAAAAGAATGATATTCATCAGAAAACTACATTTTAGGTAGAGAAAGAAAGAATAAGTATGATACCATGGCTACCTCTCTCTCTGACTATAGGACAGCAAGGTGAATAGATGTATGCAAGTATACCGATGTCAAGGCTGGGACTATAAGTCTATAGGTAAGGAAGCATCAGACCATGTGAGAAAAAGAGGGACCATACTGAAGAACCTTAATGTCCAGCATGGAAATGTTTAATAAGGCCAAGAGTAAACCAGGCATATGGACAACTTCAAGGGATTGTCAACAGAAGCAGTCAAAGTTAGATTGGGATCAACACAGAGATAGCAGAAACAAAGAGTAAAGAGCAAGCAGATAAAGGGGGCATGTTGTTTTCAGCCTCACACTTATATATGGTGGATCTTAGAAACCTCCTTGAACAACAACAAATAATAATGTAAGAGTTCTGCCAAAGTGTCTGACAAGGTGGCAAGCAGGACTGTTGTGAAGCAAAATGGTCTAGTGCATTCATGGCCTTAATGACAATATTGTGGATAGCCTTATGCAAATCACACTTTCTCATCCTCAGCAGATGGCAATGGCAAACCCCCTCTGAAGAAACCTGTCAAGAAAACACTATGATAGGGTCACCTTAGGGTCATCATAAGTCAGAAATGACTTGAAGGCATACAACAACAACAACAACAACAACAACAACAACAAACTGTTGTGGCAATTATTTGGATTAGAACAAATGCAGAGTCTCTCTTGAGTTTTTTTCCAACCTAACATTTTATTATAATAACCTAGTTTTTCCTTTTAAAAAACCCCTCACACAGTCATTTCACATCTATCCATTCCAAAGAGGCTGTTAGTGAATTTTATTAAAATTCATTATCAAAGTTCATGACTTATTCCATAACTTCACAGCTAATTTCCTAAAACAATGGCATGCTGATTTATGTGCTTGTGTTCTCTCCCTCTAATAAACATGGTTTGTCACAAATCATTCTTGTGCTCCTTAAGGAGACAGCAGTAGAACTTCAAGAGCAAATCTTCAATAAATTTTATATATTTTCCCAATAAATTGGCCATATATTGACAAAGGCAGCATTTCAGAATTTTAACTACAAATGTCTGAGAGGAAGCAAATAAAATGCAGACAACTGGGTAGGAATCTAGTGTGTAGAATTGGGATTGCATTGTCTTTTCAGGGATGGGAAACTGCAGTGAGCCTGCTACTACCAACATCAATGTTTTTATTCTTTTGATTTGACTTCTGGTGTACACATTGGAACCTGATTAACTGGATACCAGTATGCCACTCCAAATTCACCCAATCCTATCTTGGTTGAGAAGTTAAGCAGTGCTGGGCCTGTTTAGGTTTTGGATGGGAGACTACCAGGAAATACCAAGGATCTCTTAGTTTGGTCAGGGTGGACACACACAGCAATTTGGGTTGTTCTCATGCTCTTCAAACTCCTTGGTCTGCCTTTTTTCTGGCCAATAAACAAGTGAATTGCTGTACTTGGAAATCTCCCAGAATTACCACTCATCTTTTAAATACATTGCAGCACCCCTGCATTCTTTACTATCAGAAAAATAGCCACAATTTAAAATGATAAATTGACATCTGATCCCTTGTAGGTTTGGTTTAGCTTGCAATTCTGGCCACATATGTAGCCCCCCACCCCCACCCCCCGAGAAAGTCCAAGGCAGCAAGACCCACTGGAATTGCCCACCCCTGTAAAGACAATGCAGTTCTATGTAGGTTTACTCAACAGTACACTGCCTTGGGTTTTTGTTGAATGGCCTTTTCTTTTATTTAGCAAGTATGTGTAAGATTCCAATTGTGGTGGAGTAAAATGGGCTTAAGTCCCCTGGATATAACTGGGAATTATTTATGAGCTGGCATGCATCAGATTGCACTGTCTTTGGTTTGGATTTATGTTTAGTTAGCTAACAACAGAAAAGCCCTTGGTATTACCCTCATAATAGTTACAGACACCCAATCAGGGTTACACACACACACACACACACACACAAAGGAATAATGATGTCACAAGCTCAGGATATGAAGCTCAGCAGAAGTGAGGCAATTTAAAAAAAGACTGCATTGTTTATTTGTGTTCAGGTATAAAGGTATAGCTTTGCTCCATCCCAAGACTACCTAAATGAAGGTACCATTTTTAATCTTGCTACCAAGCTTTTCTCCAGGGAGAAGATGACAAAGAAAGAGCCACTTCTCCCTAGCAAAACCATGGAGACAATTGTGGTAGCAAAGAATGGATTCCTTAATCTATTAAAATCTTTCATCAACATACCCAGTTCAAATATAGAGCCAAAACCTTTCAAGGACATCTCTGGACTATTCTAAGAGGCTACCTCAGAGGCTCCTTGGCTCCAAACATAAAAATATTGCCTGCTATGCAAACCAAAAGTAAGAGGTATGCCAAATTGCATCCTAAAATGCTGTGACAATATCCCTAGGCTACTCTGCAAATCCACTTTGCATGTCATACTTCACAGCAGTACTGTGTTAGCAAGGTAGGGATGCCTATACTCACTAATGGCTAGTTTGCAAGTTGCTTTATAGAAGTTTAAGCACAGCATGTATTTATAGTGACTTCCCGTGAGTTTATTTTACCACAGCTTTCCACATTACTCTAAACTGCAGCCATCTTCTCTCTCCTCCACTACATTATGCATTTGACTATGAAGAAATATTGCAAATAAAGCTATTTATGTGTGTGTGTGTGTGTGTGTGTGTGTGTGTTTATAGAATCATGGAGTTGGAAGAGACCGCAAGGGCCATCCAGTCCAACCCCCTGCCATGCCGGAAATCTAAATCAAAGCATCCCTGACAGATGTCCATCCAGCCTCTGTTTAAAGGCCTCTAAGGAAGGAGACTCCACTACACTCCAAGGGAGTTTGTTCCACTGTCGAACAGACCTTACGATCAGGATGTTCCTCCTAATGTTGAGATGGAATCTCTGTTCCTGTAGGTTGCATCCATTGCTCTGGGTCCTAGTCTCTGCAGCAGCAGAAAGCAAGCTAGCTTCCTGCCTCCCTCCTAAATATGGCATCCCTTCAAGTATTTAAACAGGGCTATCATATTAAGAAGACTAACCTTGTTTATTTCTCTGCTAGACCGTGAGTGGTGGCCAGATGAGGAATGGGTGTTGTTTAACTTTTACTTTGCCAATTTAATACTCTGCTTGAGAGATCCACTCTCACATTTCCCAGTAGACACTCAGTTGGCTATGATAAGCATGGCTAGGGTGTTTTGGATAGGGAGAGTCAGCTGTGAAAATGCTTAAGTGTTAATCACAAGAATGGCTCAGCAAAGTGAAGTAGTTGTATTAGTTGGCACACACTAAGAGGTGGCTGGGCATATATAATAAAAGCTAGCTTTATTTTCAAAAATGTTTTCTTGAAGGTGGTGTATATAAAGTGCCTGATGTGCTGGTGATGACCTATAAAACTTGATACAATTCAGGTCATGGTTATCTGACAGATGATATTCTCCCATATGAGCCTCTTCATGTTTTCAGATCTTCTGGGAAGGTCCATCTCTCTGTTTCACCACCTACACAAATATATCTGGTGGAAACATGGACAAAGGCCTTCACAATGGCTTTTCCAAGGCTCTGGAGCTCCAGTTCAAGTCTGGGGTCTTCCTGCCATCCTTTTGTAGGCAACTGAAAACTATTTTGTTTCAGCAGGTCTTTGGTGGCTGATTGCTCAGGAGGGAAAGGGCCTTTTATAATGTGCAGCACTATTTTTTCTCTCTCTTTTAATGGTTTTGCTTGTAGCTGCTTTTCCTTGTAGCTGCTTTTAATTCCGCTGTTATTTTAATTATATTTTTAATGTTTGTATAATAACAACAAAGTTATTATTAAATAACAAAATTTTACCTGTTTTAATATTTGTTAGTCTCCTTGAGTGCTGCACTCTCAAAAAGGCAAAATATTATTATTATTATTATTATTATTATTGTCATTATCATCATCATCATCATTCATTTCACACATTCATCTCCCAAAGCATATCTCTCATTCATCTCCTATATACTTCCTCATTTCTCTTTTTCCTTTGTCTTCCTTTGTCTTCTCTTTTTTCCCTTTTTATTTTCTAAAATGAAAACAGTAAAAGAGATGGCTTCAAAGCGTTTAGTGTATGTATCACCTTAGCTAAGTGTTTTTGTCATTCTCAAGTCAGCAGACATTCAGGATTCCAACTAGGATAGAATTTGGATGTAATGCTAGAGCTAAACTCAGCAGAAAGACATCTAAAAGGATGAAAGTGACCAGGCTAAATTGTTAACTGGAGTGAAAACATTTGAAAAAGCCAAAAAAAAAAAAAGGTGTTCAACTAGTGTAATGCTACTTATACTGACCATCTGTATTTCTAATTCATTTTTTGTCCATACTTTATAGATCTTGGCTGCTGGAGGCCTTATTTCTTTCACTATCCTTTATTAATAGCTAATATGTGCTGTGAGTATTATATACCATATTCTGTGAAGTACGATGTCTTTGATCATCCGTTTCACTGCAAACCAGGCTCTGAATCTCTTACTCATCTTGAAGAACAGTTATACAAATAAGCATGAATGGGAGCTCCATAATGATTAGTCCTTTTGAATGCTGCTCAAATGCCCAAAGAATCCTCAATGAGTTATTTATCTACATGAATTCCTGCCTGTGTCCTGACCTCTCTTTTTTGATCCCACTTGCCTATTTGCCACTGTTATTTCTATTGGTGGCTTTCCTTTGTTACTGTTCCCTCAAGCATTTGGTACCTCTCTAAAGTTCATGTAATGCATTATGCCGTTTGCTTTATTGGTACAGAGATAATATTACCTTGATACATTTCACTAAATGAAGTATGTTGCTAAGTACCCACCTTCCTGATAGTCAAGTGGAATATGCCTGTGAAAATACATTAAGAATACTATCCCATGTGGTACTGTAGGTGCTGGTGCCATCAGTTAATGTAATTGCTTTTCAAAACAAGAGAGTTTTTAAAAAACAGCAAGGAAAAGTAAGTGCTAATTCAGATGTATCTGAAATCTAAATGGCTCCCAGTTTGGGGGGGGGGGGGGGGCGACTATGTTTCATCTCCACTTTACTGTATAAACTAAAGGGGTTGGAAAAAACAAGTGACTTTGTGGAAGGTGTTACACTAATTATGCTACCAGAGTGGGGAGATGAAAGATATGTCATCTAGCAGGAGTGAAGAAAAGCTTTGAATGGCCTTCAAAAAGGGATGTTGCTGTGTCATAAAAAGAAAAGAAAGTACACATGTGCATCCATTTTATGTGTCTCGATTCCTATAAGTCTGTCCTCATTACTTTCTCCAACAAGATTTCAAGTTGGGGAGACAGGGGGTGAAACCTGTTTTCCACATTTAGAATATTTGATGGATACCATATACTGAAAATAACTTTAAACAGTCATAAGACGGGCTATCAAGTGTCTATTTTGGTATAGTAAGAATTGAATTTGTGCTAGGATGTGTAAGGTTAAAATGATCCTGGCATCTGTTTTCTGTACCCTAGAATAAGTGAAATAAGAATAGATAAAAGATAAAAGCATTTGGGAGCAAAGACAATGTAGGTTTTTCTCAGCCCTGTGGAAGTACAAAGAATTCAAACTCATCAGTGATTAGCAAAAGAAATGACAAGTACAAGTGGTGTGCAGTCAGATGCACCTGACCACTAATACATCTCTTTTTGCCTTAGAAATTAAGCATAGTAGAGAGAAGTACTTTTTGCCTTGTTCAGAAGATGTCTTTCTTTTTAGCCAGCTGATGAAGTCTCCTAATATTATGGGATTCCAAACCTAGGACTCAGCAACAGAATGAGCCTTCTCATGCTAAGTGCCTGTTGTGGAAAACTGGTAGTCGTTCATGTCCTTGTGCAGTGAAAATATAAAAAAAAGCAATCAGAAGTTCACAGCAGGTGTTCAAAATTGTGTAATTCAGCACACAGAATTGTAATGTTGCAGAAGATGCACCAATTCAACCGATCTAACTAGTAACCACCACATAAAGGTTTCCTATAGATGTTCAGAAGTTATGTGCTAAAAAGATCAATATAGACCTGTACTCTCATAATTACTGCAATTAGTAGCACTAATTACCACCCAATAGCTCTTGGGCTTTTGTAAAATACATGTTCTTTATAGACAAGAGAAATAACATTTAGGATTATTTCAGAATCAGTCATGCTCTTTCTGCTTTGATTAGAAGAACAAAATCATGAAATTTTCTCACCAAAAAGGTCAAGATTACTAATAATTGAGACTGAAGAAGCACCAGGTATGCTGAGAAGGACCTGTTAAGATACTTTAATTTTGCATCTTGAAAAGGTTTCTTTTTTTTTTATAAGTATAGATAGTTTCCAGGGTGCTCTGGCCAGTTTTGCCACTGGCTGGGATACTGTGGGATTTTGGTCCCCAAAATTCCCACAATTTCCCCAAGCTCTAGACATTTTAAAAGATAATAATATGCTACAATTTTCTGATTCTAAAATACCCAAGACTCTAACATGGGATGGAGAATTATTGGGCCTATAGACGCCAACCCCCATGTCCGCTACTATTGCTCATGCTGGCTGGATCTTCTAAAACTTGGTTTAAAACATCTGATAGGTCAAATGAATATCTGATATTTCAGCCCACAGCAGCATATGTGCACTGCTTGTTAACCATTTTACTCAGGATTTCTTCAGAATCCCACTGAATGGACTGAGGAGTATGTGGCTACAGCAACATGTGCATTGCATATGAAGTTCACAAAAATATTTCACTTTAATATTCTTAACTTCATGAACACCTTCGGCTAAAGTTTTACATGTTCTCCATAAAGTGACATTCAGGCAGTTGTGTGTGTGTGTGTGTGTGTTTAAAGTAATAATAGCTCAACCTTTTTAAAAAAATTACAAGAATGAAAAAAGGAAAGTATATTATTTTGTGATTGTTAAAATGTGCAGCATTTTTGACAGAAGGAGAACAATTTTTAAAAAAACAAATAGTTTTCACTGAATAGTTCTATTATATGTATGGGCAAAAATTAAAATTAAAATGCAGCCTCCTAGAAATTGAGTTCTCTGTCTTTGGCATACAACTTGTAATTTTCTGGCAAAATTTAAAAAGTGACCTGCTAGGACTTCATTTTAAACTACAAACTCAGCAGTTCCTATGGTTTTCATGAAAAAAAATGTGCATAAAGGGATTGTCCATCACAACATAACTACCATCACAATCATTGCCTTAAGCTGGTACATGGAGAGTAATGACCCCTGTTGTATCCATTAGTCAATTATTCACCTTTGAAACATAACTCAAAGAGCATATTCAAATCCCTAGTTCATTAATGGCTCATTGGAGGTGAATAGCAATTCATATTTGACCTGTTATTTCTTTCTGTCCTCCAAAGTATGAGGTTTAAAAAAAAAGTAGAAGAAAACTATACATTTCTCCATTTATAGCCAAAGTGGATCAAGTATTCCTACCCCACCCTCAGGCCTGTTACAGACTGCCAAAATAAATCTGCTTCGAGTCTCTTTGGAGATATGCTATTTAAATGATGCATGGGTCCTAAGAATCCGGAAGCTGCACCAAAGCTGCACTCCAGTGCTTTAGGAATGGGGTGTGGCTTTGGTGCGACCTCCGGACTCTTAGGACCGATGCATCATTTAAATAGCATATCTCCAAAGAGACCTGAAGCAGCTTTATTTTGGCAGTCTGTAACAGACCTCAAACAATCAGATTCAAGGAAGAATGTAGATACCTATAGCTTCAAACTCATCTTCTTAAGAGGAAAAACATGTAACAAAGGACAGGAACAGGAGGTTGTGTTTCCTTGGGCAAAAAGCATGAAGTAATCAAGGGTTAGAAGCTGAGGACTGCAACCTATACCAGAAAGTGATGAACAGTAATGTATGTTTGTGCATGAAGAAATGCATGCATGCATCTGCATTTTTATGTATACGTGTGTAAATTTCATATACATTGTGAACTGAAGATTTTTTTTGCTACATATCTTAGCCTCCAGTTATTATTACCAAACGGCATATCAAAAACTTTTAAGTCATGCCCAGAATGTTTGTCAACAAATTGTAAATAATTTCACACTTACATTTCTCAATGACTGATGATACAATCCATAAAACAAGTATCTGAGGTACTTATTTAGCAAGATGCTATTAAACCTCTACATTTCAGAATCAGTTGAAAGTACAGTGGTGCCTTGCTATCTGTGGGCTTGCCATCCACAGATGTAAGCATCTGCAGATGGCAAGCCTTGTTGTCCCCACTGGCAGCACATGCAGGTTGTGCACTGCCTTGAGTCCCTATGTTGGGAGAATTTCTTATTTTATAAGAAAATAAAAATAATAATAAATAATAATTGTGCTGCCATTAGGGACAACATGACTTGAGGTCCCATATTTGCCCCCCACAAATACGATGATCCAAATGTAGTATCAATATACAGTGGATCCTTGGTATCTGTGGGCTTGGTATCCAGAACCCACCATGGATGCCAAAATCTGTGGATATTCAAGTCTGATTATATACAATGGCATAGTAAACTGGTGTCTCTTAAAAAAAATGGGGGAAAATAAATGTTTGCTTTTTGAAAGTGTGTGTGTGTGTGCAGTATTTTCAAGGCATGGATGGTGGAATCTATGGATGTAATACAGTTGCCCCTTCTTATACACAGATTTTTTTTATACATGGATTCAAGCATCCACAGTTTGAAAATGTTCAAAAAAAGTATAAATTTCAAATATCAAACCTTGATTTTCCATTTTTTATAAGGGACACCCTTTTGCTATGTCATTATATTTAATGGGACTTGAGCATACACGGAATTTGTTATCCACAGGGGATCTTGGAACCAAACCCCAGAGTATAACAAGGGTCCACTGTATGAAGAGTTTGGATTGATGACATTATTCAAGCATTTAGGCAACTATCTTATGTACAGTATGTATCAATATGGAATATTGTCCCCATAGAGGTGTGACTGGCTCCAACTGCCCTCATTTGAGTGTCAACTTGAAATCTTTTTCTTGCCAAAGCATTAAAATTAGCTGACTTAGTCTGCTCAGTTTAGTGCTCTTGCTGTTTGTTTGTTTGTTTTTTATTTCATGATACTACCTTACTAGCCTTATAAAAGAAAAAAATATTTCAAATGTTTTAATAAATAAAATAAATGTAGAGGATGACTTCCTGGAGCAGAGGTCAGTCTATATCTGTGGTTTTGAAATACAAAGAACTTCTATGGATGTAGAAAGCTCTCTCTTTAAGAAAGTTCCCCTCCACATTTAGAAGGTAGGGGAAATGTGTGAAGAGAGTTGAAGCTAGCATACTCCCCAGCTTCACACATGTATCCTGCACAACTCCCAGATGTCTAAATAAGATTTATAAGTTTTCCTGAATATGAATATGTAGGCCTGTTGTGATTGAAGTTCCTTCCACGAACTCAGGATACTTAGCTTTATAGCTGTTAGAAAAAAGTTGTTACAGGTTTGATTGTTCTGCAAAGCTGACAATATAGAGCAAAGCAGTGCTTTCTATTATACTTGCATACAGAACTTCAGCCTGCAATGTACATGTATATATAATTATTTTCCCTGAATGGTTCAATAAATATCTAGTTAAGACCAAAGCAAATTTATAATCAGAAATTGACTTCCAAATGTTAATTTATCACCAGTGTGGCTTAGAATTAGTACTACATGGATAGAAACCCACATTTTTTTTTAAAAAAAAAAGACAAATAATTGTGTTAAAATGAAACTTGAATATAAAACCTATGAATCTACCCATAAAAATGCTATGTTGTTGCTTACCACAAGCACTTCCAACTAAGTGGTCTCATGCCTAGAAAGCTTTCTTTACATCTAAATTAAATACATACTTGGTTCAGTAAATCACTGCTTTTCCTTATAGATGTTCAATTGATCCCACAATAGCATTTTCCATTTTTGCTACAATATCCCATAACTGAGTGTTGCTTAGGTTGTCATCCATTATAATTCCTCCATCCTCTCCTGAAGTCCTATAATCTAGCAAATTAATTACGCTGAAACTATTCTTTTAGTGAATGCAATTTGCTTCAATATTTCCAATTAACCTTGATGGAAGTTCTTTACTTGGTACAAAATATTTGCCTTTAATATTATATATGATTATTATTATTGCCATTTGATTTTTTTCCCTCCAGGCTTTTAAATAATTTACCATAGGGCATGCCTTTAATATATAGCTATATTCTTCCAATAATATTTGCTCAATATCCTTTCTTACAAAGCATTGTTTCAGTGAGAAATGAGCATCAACACATGCTCACAGAATCACATGGTCAAACATATCATTTAATACATGTCATCTCTTTGAAGTTTGCACTGAACCACTGAGATCTAGATACTTATTTTCCCCAAGAAATGATTGATTTGCTCTTGATGAAAGTTTATGAGAAATTGCAGGACTCCAGGGGTTGTTCTGTTGACAGCTAATGTGGCTGTGGATGGATTAAAATAAAGCATTTCTCCCTGTAAGCACTGAGAATTGGAGATGTTTTCCTGAGTCAAACCCCCTTCCTCCCCAAAAAAGTATCTGATAGAAATGAGATACACAACTTAAAAGCAGACAATTATTAGATGTAATTTCATGTGAGACTTAGCGTATGATTGACATAGTCTATGGTTTGACAAGATTAAAAAAAATCTCCAGAGATAATCACTCATAATGAATCATTTATTATGTATATCTCTTAATTCTAACAGGGTTAAGGATGAGTGAGCATGAAAGCCAGGGGCACAGCTTTCTACATCCCATAAATACTACTTGCAGATATTTATATGTGTCTCAATGAATTAGCACAAAGGGGAAAAAATGAAATGAATCAAGGACACAAATTGCTTATAGTTAACTGCTCAAACAACAGAAAGCACTGGGATTTTTCCAAGTGCAGAGTTCAGTAACCCTGGATGAAACATGTCACACAGTGTTGGAAAGAAGAAACACATGAATCACACTTTGTCTGATAAACACAGAAGGAACTGTGCAAACAATACCAGTGTCTCCAGTCTCACCCATCCTATTCCTGATTTTCTCATAATTATATAGAACTTGGGAAAGTTACTTTTTAGACTGCACTCTCACATAGCTGCTGTCATCACAGACAGAGTGAATTATTATTATTATTATTATTATTATTATTATTATTATTAACCTTTATTTATGAAGCGCTGTAAATTTGCACAGCGCTGTACATACAATTTTTTGAATTAGATGGTTCCCTGCCCTCGGGCTTACAATCTAAAAAGACATGACACAAAAGGAGAAGGGAGTGGTGGAGGGAAAGGGGATGAGGTCCAGCAGTTACTCTCTATCTTCAAGGCCTAGACCAAGGCAGATGGGCTGGAGGGAGGGCTTGGCTTCATAATGGATGGTTAATCTTCTTGGCTATGTCAGCTGGGAAAGTCTAGGAATTGTAGCCTGAAAGAGTAACTTTCCTGTTGAATGGCAATTTCTGAAGGGATATTCCATTCACCCCAACACAAGTGGAACTATTTGTGTAATAAGTGCCCCTGTTTTACCATGATTCCTAATCATGAGGAGAAGTTGTACTAATATTCAAAAGTTCTGCAGATTTTCTTGCTCAGTGTGAGGAAGGACAGATCAAGAGAGCAGGGCTGTAGTGTATAGGGACATTGGGGTCTCATTGGTGCATATAGTCCTGTGCCCCTCACACATATTTACATACTAGGACTTGCGAGGCATTGGTTTTGAGCCTAGTTTAGTAATTTGGATTTGGCTGAGAATCATCATACCTCCCACTGGATGTTGACATGCATTGGACAATAAAAACAGACAAAATTCTTCTCCACAGTATTTTTGGTACATATAAATATGGGGTTGTTGTTTGGGATTGGGGTGAAAGTTTGGATACTGGTAGGATGAAAGAAGAAGAATTCCATGCTGTAACCTCTTAAATTATGTTGGAACCCATCTTACATTCTAGCCTTCAGGAAAAGGTAGGCTATAAATCAAATAAACAAGCTCCAGTGGAAACAAAAATGCTACAAAATCCAATGCAGCTCTTTCAGAAACCTTACTCCTGCTAAAAGGGAACTAGAAAAACAGCAAAACAGAAAATCTCTCCCACAACCACCTGGCCAAGCACTTTGATTGGAGAGTGCTGCATAGATTTTGTTTGTTTGTTTGTTTGTTTGTTTCATAATGGAAGCTAGAATTGCCAAAAAGTAAACCTCTATCCCCCTTCCTTCCATTTTCCAACTTTATATTTGTCTTACACTGTAGTATTTTACATTTTAAAAACATACTGTGTAGCTTTCTTTTGCTGTCCAGATTGCCTCGTTGGTTCAAAGCCGTCCAGACCAGTCCAGACCCAGTCAAGATGTGATTTGGGCTGATACAGTTTGGTTCAGATTAAGCTAGATTTATCCAACTTGACTCAATATAGATCAAAAACAGGCTGAATTAGTTGCACAGTCCTGTTAAACATTCATTTTAGGGATATTAAACAGGGATTAAAAGAGAATGATTGGAGAAGAACAATGGTTAGAACAGAGGTTTTGAAATGAGATCTTGCACATAATTGTTTGCACTTATAAACTAAGCAGAAACAGAGTTGTTTGGGTGATTTAAGCATACTCCTACATTACCCTTCTCATGTCCAGGTAAGTGATGAGACACAACAGGAAAGCAGGATGGTGCAGCACCAAGGATAGCTTCAAGTGAGTACCTTGCTCCAAATAGGTTTGGTGCTCATTTGTAATAAATAATAAAATAAATAATAAAACTTTTATTTATATCCCACTTTTTGTGAAAACAATCAAAGCAGCAAACAGCATATTAAAAACATACAACAATATATACATAATATCCCCCCTTAAAAATTAAACTAGTTAAGATTAAAATTACATGAATAAACAATTAAAAACAATTTGAGACGTTTTATAGTTCTGAACTCAGATTAGTCCCCTCAAGTTCTAATCCTTTTTCACAAAGGGGGAAAATTAACACGTGGCACTCTTTGTGTCCAGAAAAAAAATGCTCTGTCCTTCCTAGGGATGTGATTCTCTATTACATTTCTTCTCAAAATATAATGAATAATTTCAGCAGTTTCACACACACATCCCCACTGTGCAGTCAGCACTGCCACGGCTGGCATGACTCACTCCCTCTGAGGCCACAACAAAGTGCCCAGCTATGTGATCAATGCTGGGCATCTAAGTTCTGACAGAGAGAGCAACTTGCACCAGTGATGGTGGTGTCTTGCCACACAGTGGGAACCCACTAATAGACATAACCTAAAGGGTGCAGAGGTATCAGGAAGAATCCAGGGCAACTCCAGGCCAGAATACTTTAGGACAAAGCCAGAGTATTCATAGAATAGAATCAGATCAGATAAATATCTCAAGGATTTGGATAAAGTGTTAACATATTTAGAACAGAAATGGGGAATGTTAGCAACAAAAATCTTTAAAAAGGAATAATAATAGGTAAAAATAACAATAAACAGATAACAGAAATGAACATCGAAATTAAAAAATAAGAATTAAAATTTAAAAAGAAAAAAGAAAAACAAGGCAGAGGTGAAAACAAAGTTGGAAGGTAAACAAGGAAACAAGCAAGAAGCTAAGAATATAAAAAGGTATATACAGATAAGAGTTAAAGGACAGATTTAAGGAACATCTAATAGATATAAGGACTATTAGAAAAGGGAGAGAAAGATATAGTTATGAATAACAGAAAATAGTGAGACAAACAGAAGCTTTTCACAGAATTATTCAGTGAAAAACAAATTACATCTATAAGCTAGGAAAAGAAACTGGAAAGATTGTAAGAACAGGAGGTAATGAGTGAGGAATTAAAGTTAAGTTAAATGGATGAATAAGATATGATGGACTGGATAGACATAAATGTTGTCAAAATTTTGTATGTATGTTTTTATATATGTAAGAGTTATGTATGTTCGAGTAATAACTAATAAAAATCATTTTAAAAAAGAACAAGAAAAAACGGAGGGGGAAACAGAATAGAATCATAGAGTTAGAAGAACCCTCAAGGGACAGCCAGTCCAATCCCCTGCCATGCAGGAATACACAAACAAAGCCCCCAAACAGATGGCCACCTGGCCTCTGTTTAAAAAGCTCCAAAGAAGGAGACTCCACCACACTCCAAGGCAGCATTTTCCACTGTCAAACAGCCTTACTATCAGGAAGTTCTTCTTAATGTTGCGGCGAAATCTCTTTTCCTTTAGTTTGAATCCATTGCTATGGGTCCTATTCTCTGGAGCTGCAGAAAACAAGCTTGTCCCATCCTCAATATGACACCCCTTCAAATATTTAAACAAGGCTGTCATATCACCTTTCAACCTGCTGTTCCCCAGGCTGAACATACTCAACTCTCTAGGTCTCTCCTCATAAGGCATGGTTTCCAGACCCTTCACCATTTTGTTTGCCCTCCTCTGGACAAACTCTAATTTGTCAACATTCTTTTTGAACCGTGGTGCCCAGAACTGGACACAGCATTCCAGGTAAGTCCTGACCAAGGCAGAATAGAATGGTACTATACTTTCCCTTAATCTAGACACTATACTTCTATATTCTGATGTAGCCGAGAATCACTTTTGCTTTTTTAGCTGCCACATCACACTGTTGATTCATGTTCAACTTGTAGTCTACTAGGACTTGAAGATCCCTTTCACATGTAATCCTGTTAAGCCAGGTGTCCCCCATCTTATATCCATGCAGTTCGTTTTTTTCCTTTCTAAGTATAGTACCTTACAATTCTCCCTGTTCAATTTCATTGTGTTAGTTTTAGCCTAGCTTTCTAATTTATTCAGGTCATTTTGAATTTTGATCTTCTCCTCTGGGATATTAGCTACTCCTCCTAATTCAGTATCATCTGCAAATTTGATAAAGATGCCCTCTATTCTATTTCTGGCCAGTGTACATGAGCCCTAAGGCATGCAATTCCACAGAGATGTAAGAGTTTCCCAAATTATCCCAACAAAATCATATTAGTAACGAGCCCAAACAAAGCCATATTAGCCTTCCTTGTCAGGTCAAAGTGGCAGAAAAATGATCTCACATTAGCCATAGTTGGCCACCAATGCTTCAGTGGGATAGGTCACTCACCAGAAGCTTCTGTGAGGGACTTTGCTGGCATTGGTACACTGGCTATCAGAATCATGGAACTGCTAGAGAAGGATGGGCTACCCCAGTTCAGAAGCCAGGTGCTTAGGTTACTACTGTCGTCTTGGGCATAGAAGCTTTAGGCTGAGGGGGACAGACTCTTCCAGCTCTGGCTGAGGCTTGGACCAGATTTCTCTTGTACCCATACCATGGACCCTTCAGCTTCTAAATACATGTTCAAGACACTGATGAACTCCTGTTCATGACATTTTAATCACATTCATTGGCACTGATGTTCTTTTAGGTACAGTACCATATTTACCAGATAATCAGCAGTGCTGATTCAGGACTTCTTAACATTAACAAGAATCTCTCCCAAGGGGAGCCCTTTGACCTCAGGCATTGCTGTCTTTCAGGAAGACATGCTTATTCTGTTGCCATAATTTTATGGAGACTAGGGAGATTATTGCACACCTTTTTTGCCCAATCTGAGCATGGGCTGGGCATGGGCTTAAATGGGTGAAAACAATTATCACACGCTTCCTTGCCCAACTCAGATGAATCGTGTATCCAATCTGGACTTCTGGTGTACTTTTCAAATGAACAATACTTTCCTGCTCTTTTAAAAGTATGCCAGGAGTCTGTATTGGGTATGCTATGTGGCTGAATTGGGCAAGGAGATATGCAATAAGATCCATTTTCACCTGTTTAAGCCTGTGCCCAGCCCGTCCTTGGATCGGGCAAAAAAGGCATAATTTTATGCTTTGCTGTTGATCTAATCTAACATTGATTGTTACTTTAGTCTTTGTCCTATCCATCAATATATTTTTATTCTATTTCAAGCTTCATTAAAGTAATAAAATAAATGGGAAAAAGGAATAATCAATGTGTCCATATATAGACAAATGGTCTCACATTGATAAGAGGCAAATTTTTATCTTCAAAATGTTCTTCAGAATTCTCTTTTGTACTTTATAATCACAAATCTTGTTCAGGTAGTCATTGCCCCAATGTTTGATATCTGCTGAGCCCTGAGAATGAAGCACCAGCTCCATGCTCACTGAGCCACTATTGCAGCTAATTAGAAGGAAGAACTGCAGGCTCTAGTGTTTGAGTTACCAGACAGACAGCTCTGGGCAGAACACTTCTAGCCACAAAAGAAAGAATCATTCACCACACACCTCTTCCATGTATGATTCAGGCTCTGCAATTATTCTTTTATTAGTACATCACCTAAAGAAACGACTTGGCTTCTGTGTTTGATTTATCAATAGTGGCTTTGGGAAAGATGTGGGATTTTTTTTTTATATTATTTATTTGTTTTGTTTTTGGACTGCAACCATTTTTGTATGGCTGTGACCATGCTGCCTGGGGATTATAGAATTTTTCTTTAAAAAAATTAACTTTCTCAAGATCTTATCCATTTCTTTACTTGAGCCCAATGTCTGTTCTACCTAGCCAAGCCTATGGAACTACATGTCTATGTAATCGGAAGGAGAATTAATTGCTAAACTTTTTATAGACCAAATAAATTGTAAGTAAAATTACTATATCTGTGGGTTTTTGGATAACACCACTCTCCTAATTCTAATTTGTCTTTCTAGTTTTTGAAGAAACTCTGCAGAAGAGTAAAATGAGTCTTCATAGTAAAATGAGAAGGAATTATTCTCAAGACCCTCTGAGATGTATCTTTCTTGCTCATCCTCACCTCACTTCAATTTCCTGATTTCCTGACATTGTGCTACAAATGTTTACACAAGGTTTATAAACTCCTATAAACCCTTATTTATTGATCTCATTTTACTTCCCTTGTCATATCTGCTTTACAACATGTAGCCCCTCAGAGCCAGAATTTTCTCTGTGACCGTGTTTCTGCTACAATCATAGTAACTGCAAATATAATTGTCACTAACATTTTCATTGCTCTCTTCTTTTATAAAGATGAGCTCTGAGTTCTGTTGAAGTCAACACAAAACAAAATACAAATTGGATTTGTCATCTATGAATGCAACTTTTTATTTTTTTTTAATTTTTTTATTTTACTGTTTTTGTAATCAGTCTTATATATGACATCTTTTCCTCCAAAACAGCAAGCTTACAATAAATAAAGACTTCTGACTGACAGGTATTGTGTTACAGAACAACATTCTCATAAATGCTGCATATATTTCAGATTCCCCCCAAGGGCTTGCAAAAAGGCCCATCTAATATCCTTGGTAGTAGAAAGTGTAAGTTCCATGTTACTGTAAGACAGTGTGATTGAGGCTTTTGGGAGTTCTGTTTTAGAAGTGACCTTGGGATGAAGAAATATAAGTCTTTGTTTCCTTTGCTAAAAAAGAATGCAGATGTTCCGCTCCAAAATCTTGAAATCTCCAATTCATCCTTGAGAACCCATCTTCATCTCCCTTACATTGCAAGTCGCCTTCTTATTTATGACATAAACTTCCATGGACAAGAAGTCACTTCACCCAACAGATAATAACATATATGATAATATTATTATCATTAACATTTATTTATAGAGCGCTGTAAAGTTTGCACAGCGCTTCACACAGTAAGGGTCAAATAACGTAAGAAAAAAAGAATAAAAACCTATCAAGCGGCGTATAATCTAAAACAACAACATTACATGATTACAATATCTCTATAATAATACTAACTAGTATACAATAAAGACAAAGTAAGCAGCAGATTAACAACTAGTAATTAGGAATGCCTCCCTAAACAAGAGTGTCTTCAATTCAGCCTTAACATTAGCCAAGGAAGTAATAGTTTTTAAATATGTGAGGAGGAGATTCCATTCATGAGGAGCAACACAGGAAAAGGGACAGATTTGAGCAGGGGAGGAGAAAACCCTTGGCTGGTTCAGGAGACTGGTGTCATAAGATCTCAATGCACATGGAGGGCAGTAAGGTGATATGATAAAGTATACACATATAACAAATGTATCAGTCAATAGATCAGCTCTATTGCTGAGAAGCTAGCCTCTCAAGAGTTCTCCAGCTGAACAGAGGCTATTAGTAAAGACTGCCAGGGAAACTGAATACTGTGAAAGAAACTTCAGTGAAGCAAGACTCTACTCTAAAACCCATTGGATTCAATTTTGGGAACACCACAAACAGATTCAATTAACATCTTATATTCTTTTCACCAAGTGTCACAATGAGTCCCACTCACCCAACTATTTTCCTATTGTGGTAGCCCAAAGGGTTTTTTCTGTCCCCTCACTGCCACCAATTTATTACTGACTCTTTTTAAAATTTCTCTAGACTTTGTTTTAAAATTATCTAAATTAGTAGTGTGGATATATACTCAAACTGTAGGCAAGCTTTTGTTAAAATGAAAATAGAACTTTATTTACAAGATGACTTAAACAATATTTCACTAGTAGATGATGGATTAGACAATTGTTAATTCATATAATGGTTTTGCTTGTTTCACTTTTTGATTTTACTTTCTTAGGGGCTCTACAGTCACCCCTCTTCACGCTGGATCAGGGCCACACTTTTATGTGCTTCGTATGGCTGCAGCACCAGAGGAGCACCATAATGCCATGTGCCATGAGGAGTGGCGAGCAGCATCATGGCATGTTGGGGCATGCGTCATCTGGACATGATGGCCTGACTCTGCCCCAGGTTGGTCTTAATGGCCGGTCTAAAGAAGGTTCTAGTCTTTATTTTGTTTCAGTTACAGTTCCTCTTAATCCACTTTTCTTTAAACCCTATTAATAAACCTGCCTCTCTGGCTATCTCTATCCCACAGGATGTTTCTCTACATTAACTCCCTCACTTGGAGTTCTGTATGGGTTTTTAGTCCTTCACTTCTGGACTTTAACCCTGTTGCTCTCTGGAACTCTCACTACAACTGTCCCTCTCTGGACTTAACTGAAACCCTATCTGACTTTCAATTGTCATTAACTGACTATTTATCCTTTCCAGCCTTTGACTTAATTGGCTGTCACCTGCTAGCATTGTAAGGCTTGCCCTATTCTGCCTTCTTCCCACATAAGGCAAGAGCCTTATCTACCAGGTCTTGAACTCTCCTTATGTTAGTATGGTTTTAATCTGAGTTATTAACTGTTTATACTGGTTTCATTAAGTGAACTATTTTTATTACTACATTTTTATGGTTTGTTCTTATTTTTAATTATGATATTTTGTATGTTGTTGTTATGCTATTTTGTATAGCTTTTTGTGCAAATCAGCCATTAATTGATGCATTAATTTAAATGTAATCTATAAAATAAAATAATCAAATCAAATACAGTGGAATAGTAACAAAAATACCAACCACACATTAAGTACTTAAATTTTTATATGCTAAAGCTCCAGTGGTTTCCATGGAAAGGAACTGGGCTAAAATAACTGGCTTTAATTATGAACACACGCAATCGGCATGAATTTGATTTGAGTATTTTGGATGATATAGTTAGCTGTGGCATTTAGGGCTTTTAGGAAATGCATGCTTATAAACCCTTAAGCCACAAAGGGTTCTACTGAAATATTAAACAGTGTCACATAAATTTAAAGTGTGGCCTACTTTTGGAATTAAATTTCAAAACAGTTATCTTGACTTCCAAACATTTTCTTTTGGTAGTAAGGGAAACTATTTAAAAACTAAAGGCCTTGTCTCATCTTTTCCTTTGGTTTGTAGGTACAAAGCTGAATGTTAACTTGTAGCTCTCTTTTCTCTTCTCACTGTATCATTGTTAATTGAGACAAGACTACCGGGCATGTGGGGGGGGGAGTGTTTCACCACCACTGTTGTCTAAATTTGCCATTGGAATTTAATGGCATTTTGTGTTTAACTGTCCTTGAGTTGACTTCGACTCATGGCAACTCCAATGAGACATCTCCAGGACCACCTGTCCTCCACTTCTCTGCTTAGGTTCTGCAAATTAAAGCTTCCCTGATTGAGTCTAGCCATTTGGGATACTATCTTCCCCTCTTTCTGCTACCTTCTACCTTTCCTAACATTGTTGTCTTTTTTAATGAGTCGTAACTTCTCGAGATATGGCCAAAGTATGACAGTCTCAGTTTCAGCCTGGCTTTCAGGAAGGATTCAGGCATGATCTGTTCTAGGATACATTTGTTTGTCTTTTTGGTAGTCCACAGTATCCTCAGCACTCTTCTCTAGCACCACATCTCAAAGGAGTTGATTTTCTTCTTATCTGCTTTCTTCTCTGTCTGCTCACATCCATACATGGTGGTAGGGAATACAATGGTTTGGACAATTCTAACTTTAGCGCTCAGTTGTATATCTTTACACTTTAGGATCTTATCTAGTTTTTTCATAGCTGCACTTTCTATTCCTAGTCTTCTTCTGATTTCTTAATCCCTATATCCATTTTGTTCAGGATTTTATCTGAGATACAGGAAATCTTTGAGTATTTTGATTTCCTTGATATCTAAGTTCAAGTTACATAAATTCTCCATGATCATTATTTTTGTTTTCTTTATGCTCAGCAGTAAGCTTGCCTTTCCACTTTCTTCTTTAACTTTCCTTCTTAACTGTTAGGGTTTTCTCAATGAGAGCTTTTTGCCAGGAGGTTCACCACTGCCTCCCTTCACGCAGTGCTAGCATGTTTTAGCTATGATGTCACTGGTGTTCTCTTTGGGAAATATTTCATCAGTGTCACCCACCACTATTGCTGCTGCCTAGTACCTGTTCAACACTCTAGGATGAGTTGTTTCCTCTCCCTGCCCACTCAAAGCCCACTCTCTTTCTTAACATATTATGCCTCAAAAACTGAAAGGCACACTATGGATTAATTCACTTGCAACACATTCTCACTTTTTGAATTCAGTTAATATTAACATCAAATATCAATCCATTATACAAAATTTGTCAGGGCTATTGACTTGAGGCTGCATCTCCACTGAAAAAATAATGCAGTTTGATACCTTTTTAACTAACATTTGTAGCTTGCTGTCGCACCAGAGTTCTCTTACATAGAAGGTTAAATATCTCATAGAACTACAAATCCCAGAATTCCATAGAATTGAGCCGTGATAGTCAAAGTGGTGTCTAATTGCATGAATTTTGCAGTGCAGGTGCACTCTGAGGTGTTTGTGCTATTATCTTACCTTCCAGCTAGAGTTGCTGTCCTTATGTGGCCTCCATATGTCTGTTGTGTGATGGAAAATACAGTGTAACACATCTTGAAGGAAACAGAATGTGAAATATTGTGGTATAACACATCTGCACAGAAACATGTTGGGAAAGGCAGGATTGGGAGGGATATTTAGAATTTTCACCCAGATAGCTCTACACCCCCCCCCCCCGAAGTCCATAGATGTAGCCATAGCAATTAAAACACAATCATAGTGTTATAGTTGTGTAGCATTAAATGGCTTCAGGTCACCAGTAATTAATGCTTACTGTTCAACCATGATTTCAGAATAATTTTGATATGCATTTACAGCAAACATTAGGCAACCATATACTCTGAGATTACTTCTGGCCTATGAGTCCAATCATTCCTAGGCTATTCAAACATAATCTAACTACAAGGATTATGGGAGTGGGTGTCTTAATATATCTGGAAGCCCCAGGTGAACACTCCTGATTGTGCTAAAAGGACATGCAAAATCACTATAACTATATGGGCTTCCAGATGTAGTTTTTGATGTTAAGTGTCTGATCACACTGGTGAGAGCCTACAACAGTAACTATTTTGGCCTACTACCTTCAGGATCCCCAGCCTAAATGGCCATTGGCCTTGCTAACTAGGGAATTCTGTGAGTTACAGTAAATTTTCCATTAACTTTCACTTATAACCCTCCGTGTTTTCCCACTGCTCTTTTGCCTTATAATAATAAGTCATCAAGGAGAGAAATGGAGTATGATTTCATAATGCCTTTTAATTGGTTGTGCTAGGACCTTTGCATCTTTAAGCTACTATCATCATCTTTTATAGTTACAGAATAACAGAGAAAAATCATTGAAAAAATTTAATTCCACATTTTATAAAATATGTATATTTTTATTTTTATTGGATTTTTTAAAAGTATGATTACAAAGAAAAGAAAATTAAGGAAGAAAGAAAGAAAGAAAGAAAGATGAGGGAGAAAGAGGGGAATACATAGGATGTGAGTGAGGATTTGTCATATCTGTTAATATAAGATGTTTCAAAAATGCATTTTTTAAAATGGATGTATGTAAAATGCACAGTCCTGAGTAGCTAAAGTAAGATTTTCTGAACATTGAACAATAGAAGGCTTAGCTTTCCAGCCTTTGAGTAGAAGTCTTTTGGCAATAGTAAATACATGCAAAATTCAGCCAAGTTGACCATTAGTCAAATTCTTAAATTAAATTAAATTAGTTAAGTGTCTTAGGGGCATAATTAAAAATAATATGTGTTTCTTAATATCAATTTTTTCAGTATAATTGATACATTGTAATACATACAACCAAAAATTCTTAGCCATTGGACATACCCACATCATATGACCAAGAGAGACATTATCAATATTACATCAATATTACCCTTTCGCTCAAGTAGTCAATTTATTTCTAAAATAGCATAATGGTGTCCAGTATACCCTAACCATTCATTTGTACTGAATCAAATGAAGTTTTAGGTCTACAGAAAGATTTGATATTGAAGCAAGGATAGCTTTCTATTCATGGACTTTGTATAAGATGATCTAACCCTGTCTTGCATTGCATTCCATTCTAATTCTATTAACATACAATATGTAAAAAGCAAAGTCCAAATTTTCTTTACATCTTTTTATGTTTACCTGAAGCAAATCTTGCAGTGCTGAATAACATTTATTTCCATAGTAATGTATGTAATCCACAGCACAGAGACTATTTCAAGTTATTTCTGGATTATGACCCTAAAGCATACAGTTTTCTTGATAAGATTTATTCAGAAGGGGGTTGCCTTTGCTGTCCTCTGGGGCAGAAAGTGTGATTTGCCCAGGGTCATACAGTGGGTTTCTATGGCTGAGCAAGGATTCAAACCCTGGTCTCCAGAGACAAAGTCTGTCATTCAAACCATTTCACCATGCTGTTCCACTATTTCATTAACTCCATTTTGCCATCTAACAGGAAGGAACAGTCAATCCCCACTACAGAAAAATGATAGTGAATGATATACATTTCCATCACATTCATACTTGTTGTCTTAGTTCTACCTTACGTTATCTTCTGGTCAGTATTTAATAATGCTTGTTGTATTTATAGGCAAGGCATCTGATAGTGATTTAAATAACTGGCCCATGTTTCTTTTTATAGCAACTAATGGAAAGCTTTTCTCATTCATCATCTCTCTTCCAACTTGCAAGTTTTCATTTGACATGAGAAACTTCAGAAATACAACTGTACATTTTTATTTCAAAGGACGGTAGGTTTTTTGCCCCTCTGGTGATGTTGCCTAATTTATTTTCAGATGTTCTGACCTTACAGAGTTTAACAGCATAAAGGTACAGATAGCATATCTTTTGGATGAGAACTAAATTGAAGAACTCATAGTGGCATGCTAATGAAATGGCTTATTAGCCCTCTACTCTTGTTATTCTCCTGTCCTTGTTGAACAGAAAACACCCACACAAAACCAAATAAATCTCCATAAAAATAATGATGTAAGGAATATCTTTATTATGCACTGACAAGAACAACTTTAGCAGCATTGAACTGATTCTTTGTTACACTGTTCACTTCAGAAAGAACCACTCAAGGATACTGAGAAAGTTCTCCCATTTTTATTTAGACTGACACTTATTCTTAGGAAGTGCAATCTCTTACTTGAAGAAGTTGGAGATTTATGTTTATTAATTGCATATTTCTCAGCTTCATGTTTCAGCTCCATGGCTCAGGAGAGATTTTCACATTGACATTGTGACACACAAACTCACGCAACCCAGACTTGTTGTCATGCAGATGCCTTCATTGAGTGGGCCTGATCGCTAAAGGAAAATGGGATTTATAGTCCAACAGACATGAAGATCACCTCACTGTGGAAGGCTGCTACAGCAACAGGTGCTTTAACCATGTTGGCATCTTGGATCACTTTATGCATATAACTTATCTAAATAGAATCGGCTACACTTAAACTTAATGATTGCACTTTGTTAAACTGTGGTGCAGTGGGCCCTTGGTATCAGCTAGGGTTTAGTTCTAGGACCCCTAGAACTAAATACCAAAATCCACGGATGCTCAAGTCTCACTGTATACAATAGCATTAAAAATGGTGTCCAATATATAAAAGAGAATAATCAAAGTTTGCATTTTAGAATGTATATATTTTTGGAATATTTTCAAGCCATGGATAGTTGGATCCATGGATAAAGAATCGGTGGATATGGAGAGCAGACTATATATAGGATATATATCTGATAATATTTGTAATGCAGGTGCCCCTAATATATTTACATATCTTGCATTTTGTCCAGCTGAAATGCATATTATTACTTTGCATGTTGTCATTTTTCAGGGTGTGTGTGTGTGTGTATTATCTCACTTCACCCTTTCCCAATCTAGGGTTACCAAATATTCTTCCCAACACCCTCAGCCAATGGCCAAAAAGTTGGAGGTTTTAGTCCAACAACATTAGGGGCCATTCCTCTTACACATACAAACTTTTTGTAATGAAAAACTCCTGAACAAAAGAGATATCATCTTTTTGAGCTAAGTTCAAATATAGAGCTCACATAGTCAATAGCGTCATTTGTACCCCAGCTTGACCCATTCCTTGAATGATGAGATGATACAATAAGGTAATCACAATGGTGAATCTACAACAGTGCTTTGATACATTCCAGCAATCATAAAATACTTGAATAATCAACCAGGTGCCATTATCATTTCTTAGTGTCTTAGACACTTTACAATACTTACATCCTGACGACAGGCAGAAAGGATGTTATGTCTCTGCTAAAACTATAATATTCCCTGGTTAAAGCACTTAGTGTTTGATTCTATGATTCTAGTTCAAAATTTGGAATGTTGCTTTTTAAAAATGAACTAGTTCTATTCCTCATTACTGGATCAGCCAAGAGGTCATTCCTTTTTAATGCTTTTGTAGTTCAGAAAGTAACTTGTTGAACTACTCATTACTAACATATTACTGTTCCTACTGTGCCACTCAAATAAAACAGAAAAATGCTCTGGTTCCCCTCATATCTGATCATCACAATCCTGCCTGGAACCCCTTTATCTGAAAAAGCAGCCAACTCAGCTGCCACCTACCATTGCATAGAGATGCTTTGGGCAAAAATAGAATCATAGAATTAGAGAAGAGACCTCAAGGGCCATCATGTCCACACAGAAGAAAACATTCACTGAGTCCCTCTTCTATCTATATATCCCTCTACTCCAAACAATTGCTCTAAATCCCATGCCGGAGTGATCACCAGGCATGCAATGAACCCTGCCTCCACAAACCCTCTTGTACAGTTCACACCAACCCAAACAGTCCAAATGTGTGAACTGTGCTATTGTTTGGAGCAGCCAGCCTGTCAAAGCAGCCCCCATCTCACTCCCCATTCACTCAGGCTCTCATTTTCTGTCACCGGCAACAACAATCTCTTTTATTTGGGCAAAGTAGAAAAAGGCAGACTTCACAGGCACTGCAGAAATAATCCAGTTTGACATGGCTCAATGGTATAGAATTCTGGGAATTGCAGTTTGTTGTGGTACCAGAGCTCTCTGACAAAGAAGGCAAAATGTCCCACACCACTACAATTCCCAGAGTTCTATGCCATTGAGCCGTATAGTTAAAGTGGTGTCAAAATAGCTTTTTATATGTATAAAAAGCCTAGCTTTTTATATGTATTTTTCTTTTAAAACATCAAAGTAGGCTAAGGTCCTAAACACTCTGCAAAAATAGTCCAGTTTCAGGCCACTTTAACAGTCCTGTGACAGTGCAAGGGAATTCTGGAATTGGTTTCAGATATTTAGCTTTGTCGGTCACAGAGCTCTACAAAATAAACTACAATTCCCAGGATTCCCTAGCACTGAGCCAGGGCAGTATAAATGGTTTCAAGCTGGATTACTTCTGCAGTGTGTTTTGGACCTAAGTCCCTTCTGCAGTTCATGCTTTCAATTTATCTCATCTTCCTCTTCCTTTTCATCCTCCTTCTTCTTCCTAGCTCTCCTCCCTCGTCCTTTTGGTTGACTCTTTTGCTGCCTAATAATTGCACTGCATCTCACCACACAACAATGCATTACAAAGAACTATCTCTGTGATTCTTCCTCCTCCCTCTCCCATTGCTCACACTGAGTCAGAACACACCCAGCAATGAATAAGAGGCAAAAACTTCAGAATACTGATCCTTGAACAAAAATACTCTGAAGGAAGACTGAAAAATGTAACAGCAGAATTGGAGCTCCAGTCCATTAACAGTGTGTTGAACAGAAACAATGGTTTACTGGCACACTACACACATTATAACACTTGTTAACATGTCAGCCTCATAGGACTCTCTTGGCCAGTTTATGACATCTCCTTTCTGTATCCCAGCCAGCATCACACTACATTCCAATATTCCTACTACAATTCTTATGGTTATCTACTCACCATGGCTATAGGCAATCTCTTTCCTTCTGCCTCTATCCACTACAACCATAGTTAAAACTGAAGTCATCACTTCATAATCCCACCCAAAATCTTTATTTTTCTATTGCTATTTTCACACATAGCTTGCTTACATAGGTCTGTCTCTTGCATTTGGGGCAAGTGTTGGGGGTTGAAGGGAGAAGGATGTAAACCCTTGTATCTGAGCCAATTTTACATCCCAAGGTGGAAAATCATCCAAAAACCACTGTGGAAAAATTTATAAATATTTGGGGAAATGGTGGCATGGGGGGGGGCATACTTTGGGGCCTCAAGTGCCTTATATGGCTCACGGCCATACTTTGCCCACTTCTGATTTAATGTAAAGCTTTTTATCAGATCTATTATTTTAAGTTTTCGGTGTATTGGACATTAGGTCTGTTCAAAGGCATACGTGTTATCAAATAATGAGAAGCTAAGAAGTAATTATCTTTGTTTACTGTGTAAATAAACTGGGTAATTCAAATATACTAATCTGACAAGACACCTAGGGACTGAACAGACTGCCCCTTTCGTGCCGGATTGGGGCTCACTAGGCTGCTAGTGAGATAAAAATGGAAAGGTGGGTTTAAAAGAAATATTAAGGAAGTTCTATACAGGAAGCAAGCACAACTGCACCACATAGTGTAGAACTAGAGATTGTTTCCAGTTTCTACAGCTCGCATAATCTCTTATCATCCTTATCTAGAGCAAATCCTTCTGGGACCAATGTCAAAAACATCTGGCTGGCCAAAAGTTCCTTACCTCTGTTTTTTAGAGTTGTTCTAGTGTTGTTCTTTCACTAAATAAATAATCATCAGTTAATTAGTATCAATTAACTGGAAAACACCAAATTTGGGATCAATTTAGAGTTGGAGTTATCGCAAGGAAAACAGACAGATTCCATAAAATGGCAAGTGACTTTTCTTTATAGATGTCTGAGTGCTTTCCTGGACACACTGCTAAAAGAGGTTGGGGTATCAAATGAAAAGAATACAAAATGCACTAATTAAAGAATTGGACAATACACTGATTAAAAAATGAATTTAATTTTATGAAAATGTTGCATTGGATTGTTACTGTTGTTGCATTTTGCTGTCAATATTTAATATAATGTGATGTGCATTTAAATGTATAGTACTATGGTACTGTTAATATAAAAAAAATCATTTAAACACATACATAAATAGAACAGAAATATCATGCACACTGCAAGAAAAAGCTAACATCTCATTTTAAAAAATGTAAAAGAAAATAGCCAAGTGTTTATGAGTCTCTTCTAGCTTTGTCTTAAGAAGCCATGGCACTAGTAACAAACACATTACCTTAGGTGAAACATCAGATTTTGTCAGGGTTACCCAATTGTTGGTATACTCCACATGCCCAGCACAGAAGTGTAGCATCAGGAAAGTTATGTGTGTTATCAGTCATGTAACGTGTGGGCAACGTCTGACCAGACTTCAGCTAAAACCACACCACCAAATTTCCCCCACAAACTGCACTATTACTACACACCCATATGTTGCTGGAGTGGAACTCTCAGCACCCTTAGCCAGCAAAGCCAATGGTGACAACATGCAGGAGTTGCAGTCAGCAGTCAGTCTTAAAATATCTAGAAGGCATAACAATTTCTTCCACCGGCCTAGAGGTTTCTCTCTTCTGAGGGGGGCAAACCTCAAGTAAGCAAGTGGGACAGAAGTGTCAGGTATTATTTTAATGGGTAGCTAGATATATATTGTGCAGTACAAAAATAAAATGTGCAGCAGGAACTAGTTGTTCCTATTTGTTGTTGTTGCTGTTTTGCAGCAAGCTATATGGGCTTTAATAAGGAACAAGAAGGTTGTTTTTAAAAACAAATAGATAAAAACAATATAAAGAAATAAATAATTTAAAAGGTTACAGTTACTTTTCAGTCTTTGTTCATTATATTAAAATATATTTGCCATAGGTCGATAGTCAGCTTAACATACCTACTGAAGGTGTGTGCACACACACATTAGTGGGACCAATTCACATGGGGGAGAAAGCGTCATACTCCCATTTTTTCCCTGTTACCATTACGCAATTGCACAATAGCAATGAAACAGTAACGGGAGATGATCACATCTAAACCAAAAACGATGCAGTTCCACTTTAATTACAGAAGAATAGCGGTTTTAGTGTACATACCTCAAGCATTATCATTTCATTTTTGTAGTCTCTGCACAGGTGCAGAAGAGATACCCTGGCGGTTTATTTATTCTTTTTTTCTTTTTTATTAAGATATTTATGTTATAGTTATTAAATAAAAAGATTGGTTTACCATATGTTGTGTAGAGGACTGCCTCTTAACATTTATCTATGATGGGAATCCCTGAGCTTTCTTTAAAAGAGCTCCATGCTGGAGTAGATTGCAGATGTACTATAAATGACTTACTCAAACACACACATACATATGCATACTATGTTCTTTACTATTAAGGGCTAAGGAATGGAAAATTGTCCCTCATTACTATTACTTGCCATCTAGTAGTAGAAGAAAGAGAAACAAGAACTGATAATTAGCATTCATTTGTGCCTTTGGGGCCCTTGAATAAAAACCACAGACAACTTGAATTAGTTTCTGTTTTCAGTGGGGAGCCAGTGCAAAATGAAGCACCAGGCTGGTATGTGTAAAATGGCGCTGATGTTGCTAAGCAGGCTGTTCCTTTCTCTTAGTGACAGTTAGATTATCTCTAGGGTACTAGGTTTAATTCTGAAGCATAACAAGTCACAATACCCTCCCAATAGCTTCATAGCCTGCTGTTTGTGATGAACAATTATAAATATTGGAAAGCTTTTCATTTCATTTTAATTGCTTTGCCAAGGTAAGGCAGGGGAGGCGAGGAGGGGAAGCAGAGGGAAAAAGGGAGAGTAGCCAGGAGCTGATTAAAAACAGGTTATGCAGAATTAAATAGGGGGAGAAAAGGCTCCCCACCCCCCCCAAAAAAGCCACTTCCAAAAATCCCAGCAATAGTAATTCACTAGAATACACAGATCTGTGACATTTATTCTTATGTTTTTTCTCTCATTAAAGAGCACTGTAGGAGAATTTAAACTTTAATGTGTTTCAGTGTGTTGCTCACACAGAAAATTTGGAAGGGTTTGGTACTGTTATTTATTTATGTATTTATTTTTGAATTAAATTTTAAATTGGTCATGGACTGTATTTTGTCTTTGGTTAGTTTCTGAAGCATACCTTCAAAGAAATTTCTTACATTTCTAATACTAGTAAGGTATTATATGGTTCCTTTTTAAAACCAATGCTCTAATTTTCCAGTCTTGTGTGTAATTTATATCAACATTAGTTAAGGGGGGGAAATTCTCTCCTTTCCATTTTAAAGACAGCCAAGCTAATGCAACCTTAATGTAAAAATTTAGTTTTCTACAATTGTCTATATTAGTATCTACCCAGGATGAACAAAAGAGTCAATACATAAGCTTTTCTGATCACTCCAGGAATTATGTGCATATAAGTAACCACTTAAATGTTCGGTTTCTGCATCTTTATGATATGATACCTTGAAGTTTATGGCTTACCAGCCAGGCCAATATGACAGTGAGAAGACTTACTGGTTCTTTCCCAGTGTGGTTCCTTCAAAATTAATAACATTGAGGAAGTTATGGAAGCTGGGAAATTACTAGTCAAGTAGAGTTGCCAGACTGAAAACTAGAGACAGTTCCTATACTTTTAATGGTTGGGAAGATGAGGGAATTTCAGAAGGTCACGCTTGTGACACAGTCAGGTAACACCTACTGAAAGTTTTTCTTCCACAGCCACATAGGATATAGATACTGGAGCTTTCTCCAGTTTTTATTCTGGCAACCCAACTAGTCAAAAGCACTTGAGAAATATTAGCCTTGAAAGAAGTTAGACAGCAAGAAAGAGAAGATGGGGGGAAATGTAATAGGGAAGACAAAGTAAGATAGGGGGAAAATGTTTCCCAGACAAGAGGGAAATAGTGTTTCTGCTATAACTTCATCACAGACCAGAAGTGCGCCAGTGAAGTCATTCCTGGGAATTAGTCTTGTACTTTTCTAAAAGCATACAAAGTAAACCAGAGATTGAACTTTTCTAAAAGTGAATATTTTTTCTAAAGTCTTCTTGCAGAATTGAAGTCAAAGCAAATCAGAGACTGAATGGGATGAGGAGAACATATCTCCTTTATAGGTTTTATCAGGGACATGTTGTTCTCAAGTGTGCCCAAGCATGCACATAATAAAATGGCCTCCTGTAGAGGTGAGATATGGGGGGGGGGATGATAATGGGTCAGTCATAGAACTTTTTATGTGGCATTACCACTTCTATAAAAGGTCCTACTACCTTCACCTCATGAGAATAATGTCTCTAGAGATGTGTGTGTGTTAGAGTATAGCTCCCTGAATTCTCCATCCATCGTGTTTATTGAAATTATAAAAGTTGTGATAAAACAAAACAAAACAAAAAAACCCACCCTTTAACTATGGTCTAATCTGGTCTGCTGAAATAATGCAGCCTGACACAACTTTAACTGCCATGGCTAAAAACTATAGAATTCTGGGATTTGTAATTTGTTATGTCACCAGAGATGTCTGATAGAGAAGACTAAATATTTCACAAAACTACAAATTTCAGAATTCCACAGCATTCAGCCATGACAATTAAAGTGGAAACAAACTGCATTAATTCTGTCATGCAAATAAAGGAGCTATACATACTGCCCGAAAAGGGCAGTTTGGAGCCGCCTGTTTTTGCTCCCATGGCAACCCACAGCAACCAAACCACGTGGGCTCCCTCCGCACCAAAATGAACCTGCTAAAAGTGGGTTTGTTTTTTTGGGGGGTGCATGCGGGCACTGCCATCAATGTGCCATTAGTGCACTGTGGCGCATCCATGATGCAAGCATGACACCACAATGTGTGAATACTGCGTTCTGCTTGCATCATCATGGCAGCCCCCGTGTGGACAGTTCGCTGCCATGATGGCACTGCTGCCACGCACTAGGGTTCGGGAGCAGGTGGACGCTGTGCGCTCCCGAACCCTAGTTTCAGCTCATGACTGTGCTTCCCGCTCACCTATTTTGGGCAAAATCTATATCTGACTGTGACATGGTAGACACATACTGCTCTGTGATGTATGTGTACAAGTTAATTTTGAAAGAGATTAAGACTGGGAATCTACATACACATGACCGACAGTCATAGATGGGTCGTCTTTGGTTATAATTTTTAATGATGTTATATTTGTTTATACGTAGAAGGAGTTGAAAATCTGGGAGATATTTAGGTTTAGTTCATGTCAGATCATTTTTGTATTTGATCTAAGATGTCCTTTCCTCAGTTTCACAAAAAGGCATATTTTTTAGGAATGTATCCCATCCAGAGAGAGGTAGTGTTTTCCATCTCAGAGATACTGTTGGTCTTCAGGCTTTCACCTGACAGGCTGAATACCATTTGTCATCATATCAAAAGTGAATGTGGTAATATAATACCTAATGCAGCACAATTATCTCCCCAAAAGGTATTCTGTTGTCTCCATTTCTGAAGCATCTCACGGTGTGAGCTGAAATTTAATTTTTCCTATGCAGCACCATCCTTAGTTCAAATAGGCTTACTCCCAATAAATGTATCAAGGATTACAAGCATAGTTAATTAATGTTTTTAAATATTTAATTGCGAGGTGGCTTTTTAAAAACACAACAACATCAACAACAACTTCATTTAATTTCATTGTGGTGCCGTATTTTGCTGGTGGTTCAATAAACTACCAGTCAGGGTAGCTTGTTAAAAGCAATGCTGTGGAAAAGATTAGAAAGATTTAAAGGAGTGAAAAAAATAAAAATGGGCTACAAGTACTGTACATGGATGGACTGTTAGGACTGTGAAGATGTAGACCAAAATTTTATACGTATGAAAGTGATGGGATGGGGGCAAAGGAGCAAATTTTACTGCTCTGTAAAGAAACCCAGCCTTTCATCACTGAGTTTTTGGGACATATTTAAAGCTTTCCCATGTCCATCCAAGCTGGTCATTCAATGCTACAAAAGAAACATGTCACATATCATTTACAGTTATTGACCTGTGGAGCTAAATAAAAACTAAACATTTGTCTAGTTTATATTTTCTTTATTGCCTACACCGCTCTGTTACATTCAGATTAGTTCACTCATCCATAGGTAGATATAGATGGCAAATCTGCAAGAATTATGAAAATTCTTATATCATTCCTATAATTATTAGGAAACATAGAGCTGGTAAAATCAAAAGTCATAGGTGCACAAGGCACACAACTCTGTTAACCCAAAATACAACCACTAATCAAACAAAATTTTGCATATAATAGACAATAATGCTTTGAAATTAACTTGTGGATCATTAAATTGTTTATTTGCTGGATTTCTCCAGAAATGTTGAGCTTCTGCAACTTAACCTGGCACACAGACGTCTGATTACAATTTAAATCAGAGAGTTTGATGTGTGTCAGTTGCTGTGTGTGTGTTTTTGTTTTGTTTTGTTTTTTAAAGAATTTAATTAATATTGCCTGCTGGCATGAAGGGTACTGAAGAGCTAAGGACCTGAAAGAGTTCAGTGTTCTTCTTAGCACTACCTCTCTAATGATGTAATTGTAACTCTGCCAAATGCAGCCACGTAGCATTAAAACACCGCTTTGTCCAGTGAAAAGTGAATAAACAGATTATGCTTTTTTACTGTAAAATGAACAGAGCTAAAAAGAAGAAAAAAGAAAGGAAGAAAAGAAAATAGGTTTAAATAGCAACCTGTTGTTGCGAGTGATTCATTTGGTGAGCTCTGGCCTGTGAATAACCTAGTGAATTATTCTGGCTTTTGATGATATATGTGAATGTGTTTATAATAGCTCTCTGTTGGTTGTTTCAAGCCACTGGATTGAATCTAGACAGTGGTCACTCACAGACCCACTGGCCAGTATAAGTATGCTGGTGTGGGAGAAAGAGGGAACCATGGGTAGTGATGTGCCTGCAGAGGTAACAAGGCTAGACGCTATGCTGATATGGCTAGAGGTTAAAGACAGAGAAAGTTATTTCCTTCAAGAGTGGAAGCAGCTGTGGTTGCTGCCAAGCAAGTGAGGAGATGGCATTTGTGGCCACAACACACCACTCAAGAGACACTCAAGAAAAAAAGATTACATCAGTGTAAGGGGCAGTTGCCCTGGTATAAATTTAGTGAAGGATCCTGACCATCATTAAATTTGGTCCCATTAATTCTAATGGGTCTTCTCTAAATGGCAAAAAACTGGATTCAATATCTGGTTATTCTGCCTTTACGTCATCAAAAAATACTCATATTCCTGTGTCTCATTAAAACAAAATGATTAAGATGCGGGGCGAAATGCTGTATTTCCTCAAAATCGGAAACCTGTATCTATTAATAATGCACTCCATTTGTGCACCTTTTAACACTAGAGCAATAATTAATGCTCTAACATTCACAGGGAAAAAATTTCTGGAAATGTGTTCTTAACTTTTTACCATAAGTTAGTACCAGGCTTTATTTAATGTATTTATTGAATTCAAATATATTCTTCCCTATTACTGGTGAAGCCAGGCTGGATTCCATTACTTTCTTATACAGTATATGATATATTAAAACAGGGATATAAGGACACCAGTCAAAATCCTCATACTTAACTCCTAAGTTGCTATCCAAATAATATCTAAAATTGTGACCAGATCTAGAAGACACTTTACACAGGTATTTTTCTAACTGTGTGTGTGTGTGTGTTTGTTTGTGTGTGTGTGTGTGTGTGTGTGTGTGTGTTTTCTGTTCACTCAGTCATTCCCTGGTGCATTTATGCACATGTCCACATGTAGAAAAGCCTGGTGTGAACTGGAACCATTTGAATGCATTAGCAAACAACTTTTATGACCAGAAGTAATGTTCATGATCTTGGCAACTCAACAAACGATGTGCTGTGCTCAGGAAAATTACTACTGTGAATATTTGCATACCACTGGTTTCATATGACAAGGTACGCAGGTGTTGTGAGGAATAAAATTGTATGAGAAAGCAGCTGGGAAATGAATGGTTGAAGAAAACTCCAGAGTACTATGGAATGTCCTTGTTAGTCACTATTTGGATTGTATGAACAGAAAGAACATTTGGTTAGGGCTTGTGACCAGGATACCTGTTGGACCATCTGTCTCCTGATCAGTCTGCTAATGTATCCAAGATACTTTTCAGATGTCTCTTCATTACATGTATGCACTTCAGGTGAGAACTACATGCATAATACTTTATTGCTTTTGGCCAATGGCCATTGCAAAATCAAAGTAATAATACAATACACATAAAATATCCGCAAAAACAATATACAACAAATTGTATCTGATAGCAAAAGTATAAAATTAACAATTGTGGACCTGTATGCACTTCAGGTGAGAACTGTGGAAGGGGCCTTATTGGGGGTACTATGACAATTTTGATTAGTTTTATTTTTTGTTTCTTTTTAATTTAGTTTTAGTTTTGGCTCATTTTCGGTCTTTTTTTAAAATAACAATTGGGATGTTGTGTTTCATGGCAAGGGCAAAAAAAGCCAAGCCATCATATTTTTCTTGGCTTTTGTTTTGTGTTGTTTTGGTTTCGATTGTTTTGGGGGGTTTTGGTGGCAATTAGGGGTGACATACTTCTGGAAGTCTTGGAACCACACAAAAAAAAAAGATAGTAAACACATGTGTTCCACAGGTCATATTTTACCTACCCCTGTTGGATACTTTAAAAATAATAAATAGGTGGATGGAAAGCATCCAAAAAAAAAAAAATTCCACTGGGTCCCTCGAATGTATACCATAATGATTGTCCCATCTCTCCCTTGCAGTTTTCCTCAAGAATTCTAGTCCTTTCATAAAAACTGGCACAAAATGGCAACAGGAACACACCAATAATCCCTTTGTCTTCTACCACGAGACTGCTGCTTTCTAGCCAAATGTTGGGAAGAAGCAGGAACCTGAAACTATCACTGTCAACGAGTGCTGAAATAATCTAAGATATACTCAAGGAATACTCCACTTAACTAAGGTAACACACTCCAGGGAATCACTGTAAATTGTTTTAAACATTAAGCACACTCTAAAAAGCCTAATACTCATCCAACCTACTTCTTCCTTGCAAGTTAACTCATTTTTTTAAAGAGCTCATGAACAGTTCTTAAAGACAGAAACTAGAACTCTGTTTAAACTGAACTCCTTGGAGCTTCGGAAGATAGGGGACTCACTCTCTGTGTGGCATATTCAGAAATCACTTTGCCCCATATTCTGACTCTTTGAATTTCATTCAGAGATAATTGATGCATTTAGCAGCAGGCATGGAGCTAGGAACCGTAGGCAGTTTTGCTTTTGAAAACCAGTAGAAGTGCATATAAGTTGTAAGGGAGATGAGGAAAGTGAGGAGGGGGGTACTTAACTCTTTGCCTATCAAGAATTTTCAGCTGTACCCCCTTCCAGCTGTTTTCATTGTACTGTAACCATGCTTCTGGGGATCCTATTTTGCAAGGAGCTGGTGGACCTGAAAGAGGAAAGCAATTTTTGCAGGAAGGATTCATCTCCTCTGTCTACTGTTTTCCCCTGAAATTCCACCACTTTGTTTTCAATGCAACTTTCCTGTGAATAAGTAGTGATACACTTCTAATTCCCAAGTCCAGATCCAGATCCAGATTTGGATTAGGTCCAGATCCAGATTTGAAGGGAACCTTGGTAATGGGGTTACCCATTGGTGACACAGCTGCTGTGGGTAGAATGGATCCTGGGGCAAAAGGGATTGTCCCCTACAAAGATTGATGGATTGTTTGATTGATTCCTCTATAGCACTTATTATCACTTTTCAGCATGTCAAGCTGTTTATTAAATATAAACAGATAAAATATAAACAGATATGAAATACAGATAAGTATATCATCATCATCATCATCATCATCATCATCATCATCATCATCATCATCATCATCATCATCATCATC
>NW_024802935.1:6336921-6365179 GCF_019175285.1 Sceloporus undulatus | reverse complement strand
TAACTTTTCTCCCAAGGCCTGGACTCAGGGTGTCTTACAACATTTAAAAACAGTACAATTAAAAGCTTACAAAAATAGTATATTAGAATGAAATTACTGCAATAAATAATTAAAACTAATTGCTGTTCTACCCATGGAATAAAGAGACCAGACACAAATGTATGGGTTAAAACAGGGCCATTTATTGACCTATTTAATGTGTTCTTAACGGAACTGCCACTATTATCATAACCAAGCAGATGTGGGAGACAGGGAAAGCTGCATTCCAGTGTCTTACCGCAGACTACTTTTGCAGCTTATCAAGGACGATAACACCTGGGCCCTCAACGACAGTCCATAAATTGGGTTGCTGTTGGACAGCCCGCATAAGGAAGCCCAGCAAGAAGTTCCCCTTCCCAATCTACAAAGATTAAAGTCGGGGTATACCTTCAAGCCAGACCCAAGGTCCATTTCTTTCAGTCACCCCTCAGGTCGCAAGGCCTATAGGGATGTTTCAAGAAATATTCCTAACACCCAGTGGGGTGTCCAAGGGGCTCGCCAAGATCAAATTCAAATAATTTATGCCAAATAATATTGATTGAATCCAATTAGAATTAAAATTATTTTAAGCCAGATAGACCATCATTAAGACTCCACCCAAGCCACTTTCCACATGCCGCTGGTAACAGTATGGGGTAGGCGAAGAACCTGTGGAAAAGGGGGAAAATTCCTACCCAGCCCCTAAGCGGCCAAGTAAGCTTCATACTATCCCAGGGCAGGTGGGTGGGTCGCACAATTGCTCCAGAATGAAGGGGAACTGAGGGCGACGTGACCAAACAGCCTAGCCTCACCCCCAGAAACCCAGTCACCATGACAACAGTGCCATGGCAAATTAAGTCCAAGTCTCTGCCCATGGGAGGCCTAGCAAACAGCCAATCCCAACTCCACAACCACCAGTGTGGGAGGGGGTGAGATTGCCATTATATAAAATAGTTTAAAAGATATTTTTTGAAAAACACATTAAAACAATATAACACACACACACACACACACACACATACACACACACACACACCTGTTTATATATAAAATACGAAAAGATAAAAAACCAAAGTATAACGATAGTTTAAAAAAACATATACAGTACTTTCTTAAAACAGCCAGAGCAGTCACTCTCCATTGTAAGAAAGCAAATTAAGGCAATCTTAGCTGCTTGACAGATGCTCAGAAGAGATGGGCTTTGACTTCCCTTGGGTGCCACTGCAGAAAAAGCCCTGTCATGCGAACTCACTGATCCAGCTTCTGCTGAAGATCTCAGATTTCAGGCAGGCTCATATGGGAGGAGGTGGCCTTTCAGGTACCCTGGACTCAAACCATTTAGGACTTCATATGTCAAAGCAAATAATATGAGCTGAGCTTGAAAGCAAGCTGTAAATTGTGTTGTTCATACAAAACCAGTGGCATGTCATCTCACTCTGACATTTCAACATCTCTGAAGCCCTAGTGATTCAGTGGTTAAATGCAGGTACTGCAGCCAAAACATTGTGAGTTTGATCCTGCAGGACACCAGGTTGACTCAGCCTTTCCCTCCTTTCATAGGCCTGATCCAGACGGGCGTATAGTACGTCCCCAGGACGTACTAGGGTTAGAAAGGGGCGTCACTTCCTGATGCCCCTAATCCTAGTACGGATTGGGTCCATACAAAATGGCGGCGCCCGTTCCACATGGGGGCTGCCATGGCTATGTCATGATCGCGCCGCCTCCAAATGGGGTGGCGCGGAAGTGATGTAGTGGGGCCGCACGAGGGCGCCTGGGGTGCCCTTTCCGCAGCCCCGGAAGGAGCTCCATTTCAGAGCTCCTTCCACCTTTGTGTCGCTGGGCGCAGCCTTTACATGGCTGTGCCAGTGACGCAGAGCAGAAAGGGGCCAAGTATCCCCTTTCTCCTCTTCCCCGCCTTTGCCGGGTGTCCTTGGGGCTTGAAACCCCAAGGACACCCCTTTCCAGGCCACAGGGAAGCGGCCTTTTGCCGCTTCCCCGCAGCCTGGAAAGTGGCGGATTGGGGCCTCAGAGGCTGCTGCTGTGGCAGCTGAGGCCCCGATCCGGCGGGGAAAGGGATAGTTACAGTCCGCCCCAAACGGGCGGTCTGTAACGCGCCATAGGTCAGTAAAATCAGTACTCAGCTTGGTGGGGGCAATTGGCTAACACATTGTAAACTACTTAGAGATCACTTAGCACTATAAAGCAGCATAGAAATATAAGTGCTATTGCTATATTGCTATAATATATCTGAGAATGAGGAGAAACATGGCAGAGAAGGGAGCAATGCTACACTACACAAAGAAATGAGGAGAAAGGCCATTGCTTTGCCAAACACAGACCTTCTTTTACATCAGTGGGATACCTCCTTCTGGATTTACCTGGCAGGATCTGATTTCCCTAAATGTCCCAGAGCAACACTATGTAAGGTCTTATAGAAAATTGCAGTTGTATTTCCCAGACCCATATAATCAACATTCATTGGACCAATAGGAGTGATGGGATATTAAAGGAGGGTCAGCAATATAGCAGCAAGAGAGGGAGAAATGAAGATATTGACCCTCCAGCTAAGAATTCTATCCTTCAGTCCTATATTTCAGTCCTCGTTTTTTTTTTTAGTTTTGTAGAAAGTGAGACAATGTATTCATACCTAGAACTATTTCCTGTATTTGCATTTCTATGTTAATTCTGGCTTCTTTCACACCATACAATTATAGCACTATGCTTTCAATTTAAGGACCATGGCTTCTTCCATGGGATTTGTAGTTTGGAGAGGCACTAAAGCTCATTGGTTTAGAATTCCAAATGCCCCTCCCTAAACTGCCAATCCCAAGATTATATATGAAGCAGCTATAGTAGTACCTTTATCATATCATATAAATGGGTCCTAAGTAGGACTCATTTTTTTTAATGACTAATCTCTATTTCTGAACACTTGACTTAAGTTTTAGGTTGGCTGAAAGAGACTACGTGTGAAAAGGATCTGGGAGTCCATGTAGATCACAAATTGAGCATGAGTCAACAGTGTGATGCGGCAGCTAAGGATGCCAATGCGATTTTAGGCTGCATCAATAGAAGTATAGTGTCTAGATCAAGAGAAGTAATAGTGCCACTCTATTCTGCTCTGGTCAGACCCCACCTGGAATATTGTGTCCAGTTCTGGGCACCACAATTCAAAAAGGACATTGAGAAACTGGAGCGTGTCCAAAGCAGGGTGACTAAAATTCTGAAGGGTCTGGAAACCATGCCCTATGAGGAACGACTTAGGGAGCTGGGGATGTTTAGCCTGAAGAAGAGAAGGTTAAGAGGTGATATGACAGCCCTGCTTAAATACTTGAAGGGATGTCATATTGAGGAGGGAGCAAGTTTGTTTTCTGCTGCTCCAGAGACTAGGACCCGGAGCAATGGATGCAAGCTCCAGGAAAAGAGATTCCACCTCAACATTAGGAGGAACTTCCTGACAGTAAGGGCTGTTCAACAGTGGAACACACTCCCTTGGAGTGTAGTGGAGTGTCCCTCCTTGGAAGTCTTTAAACAGAGGCTGGATGGCCATCTGTCGGGGATGCTCGGTGAAGGACCAGCGCAGGTTAGGTGGGCGGGGGGGGTGTGGCCTTGGTACATAGGAACACCGTGTCCCTCACCAGGAACCACATCCGACAGACCTCCTATATCGAGTGTATTTACCTGACCCTGAAGGCTAGGGACAGTCTAGGGATTCTGTTAGTGTATCGGCCACCCCGTGCATTAGCGGACTCCCTTAACGAGCTGACACAGCTGGTCGCTGAGCTGATGTTGGAGACGCCCAGGCTTCTTGTCCTGGGCGACTTCAACATCTCCCTCACGGCCAGCTATGTTCCATCCGGTGCGGCTCGGGAATTCATGGAGACCATGGCGGCCATGGGCCTGTCCCAGCTGATACAGGGTCCTACGCATTGTGCGGGTAATACTCTCGATTTGGTCTTCTGTTCGGAGGCGGAAAATCCGTGGGTGGAAATAGCCAATATTTCCCCCCTTGTCATGGACGGATCACTTCCTGGTAGAGGCGAAAATCAAGGCTTCTACCCAGATCCCCCCCGGGGGTGGTGGACCAGTTAGGATGGTCCACCCTCGAAGGCTGATGGAACCTGAGAGGTTCCAAGAAGCCTTAGAGGGGCTCACGGTTGGAAATGACGGCGACTCTGTTGATGCCCTTACCGGTATTTGGAATACCGGTCTCTCTGGGGCTATACACAGGATCGCTCCCAAGTGCCCTCTCAGGCCCGCTTCCAAACGTAAGCCCTGGTATACGGAAGATCTCCGGGCGAGGAAGCGGGTTCTGCGACGGCTAGAGTACCGTTGGCGGAAACACCTTTGCTTAAATGACAAGACTCTCCTAGACCAACTGTTAAAGGACTACGGAGAGGCAATACGAGCAACAAAGAACTCGTTCTATGGTGCTCGTATTGCGTCCGCGGAGTCGCGTCCGGCAGAGTTGTTCAGGGTGGTCAGGGAGCTAACTCAGCTCCCTCCCGCCCTGAACCAGATCCTTGAACCTTCTAAGGCCTGCTGTGACTTGTTTAACGACTTTTTTGTGGATAAAACTTCTCGTATAAGTGAAGGTCTGAACGCCGACATTATGGCAGAACCTAGCGTAGAAGTGTCCACAGCCTCCGTGGACTATGTTACACTGGATCAGTTTGAGTTGGTGAGTACCGAGGATGTGGACAAGATCCTCGGAAGTGTTCGGAAAACAACCTGCTCTCTTGATCCCTGTCCCTCATGGTTAGCGGCCCAGGGGGGACCGGTGGTAACGCTATTGTTACGCCGGATAATTAATACATCTTTGAGGGATGGGCAATTTCCATCGGATCTCAAATTGGCCATTGTAAAACCGATCCTAAAAAAGCCCTCCCTCGACCCCCTGGTTCATAATAATTATCGGCCTGTCTCGCTGCTACCATTTTTGGGAAAGGTGATCGAGAGGGCGGTTGCGATCCAGCTTCAGGCGGTCTTGGATGAAACGGATTATCTGGACCCATTTCAAACTGGCTTCCGGGCGGGTCACGGGGTTGAGACAGCCATGGTTGCCTTGGTCGATGATCTCCGTCTGGGCATTGACAGGGGAAGCGTGTCCCTGCTGGTGCTCTTGGACATCTCAGCGGCTTTCGATACCATAGACCATGGTATCCTTCTGGGGCGCCTGGCTGAGGTGGGAGTCGGGGGCACTGTGCTCCAGTGGTTCCACTCCTACCTCTCTGGGAGGTCCCAGATGGTGCAGCTGGGAGACGTGTGCTCCAGCGAGCGGGCCCTTAAAACCGGGGTCCCTCAAGGAGCCATTCTGTCTCCCATGCTATTTAACATTTACATGAAACCGCTGGGAGAGATCATCCGGAGACATGGGGCGCGGGGTTATCAGTACGCTGATGACACCCAAATCATTTTCTCTATGTCTCCGACTGATGCAGTGACTGGGGATGGCGTCTCTCCTCTCGCGGCCTGTCTGGAGTCAGTAATGGGCTGGATGAGGGAAAACCGACTCAAATTGAATCCAGAGAAAACGGAGGTACTAGTGATAGGTTCCCCCGGTCCAGGAATGGCGGTGGTTCCAACTGTCCTGAACGGGGTCACGCTCCCTGTGAAGGACTCCGTGCACAGTCTGGGGGTGCTTCTTGACTCGTCGCTTCACCTGACTGCTCAGGTGAATGCGACGGTCAAGAGCACCTGTTATCAGCTTCGGCTGATTTGCCAGCTGCGCCCATACCTGGCCCAGAGGGACCTAGAAACTGTTGTACATGCTCTGGTAACTTCGAGACTGGATTTCTGCAACGTACTCTACATGGGGCAACCCTTATACCAAACTCGGAAGCTGCAAATGGTACAGAATATGGCAGCCCGGCTGGTCACTGGCGTATCCAGGACCAGCCACATAACACCTGTGCTAAAAGATCTTCATTGGCTGCCCATCCGCTTCCGAGCTCAATATAAGGCGTTGGTTATTACCTATAAAGCCCTAAATGGCTTGGGCCCAGGATACCTAAAGGACCGCCTCTCCCCGTACATTCCGCCTCGCACCCTCAGAACATCTGGGCAGCAATTACTGAAGGTGCCTGGGGCCAGGTTAGCTTCCACTTCGAGAAGGGCCTTTTCCACAGCTGCCCCAGCCCTTTGGAACACGCTGCCCACGGAGCTCCGCTCATCTACCATCCTGGCCCAATTTAGGAAGGACCTCAAAACCTTCCTATTCAAGCAGGCATTCCCCGATTAAATATCCTGTGGGCCTCCCTCCTCTTCCGTGGCCATGAGGTTGGGCTAAGGGGCTTTTATTGTTGTTTTTTTAGATTATTGTTCTTGTTGTGTATATGTTTTTAACCTTTGTATTCTGCTTGCACTTGCTGCATCATTGTAAGCCGCCCTGATCGTTTGGAAGGGCGGGATACAAATAAAGATTTTATTATTATTATTATTAGATTTCCTGCATGGCAGGGGGTTGGACTGGATGGCCCTTGTGGTCTCTTCCAACTGTATGATTCTAAGTTATTCCAATGCTAGAATTTTGAGGACTGAAAACAAATTTCATGGGGAGGTGTTTTTTTTATTAATTTGTGGGACAATGCTTTCATTTTTCCCCACCTGTTGTTTAATTTACACTGTTGTCTAGCAAATATGGACTGGTAGACCCAGAATAAGAACAGAGCAGCTCAACAGGACCAACTGGGGCTGAGTCTTCAGCAGTCAGTCCTGCTGAACTGCTTCATCCTCATTCCAGGTCTGCCCAGCCTATATAAGCTGACAATGGTGTAGGTTAGATAATAGGTGTGTGGCCAGTGTGTGTGTGAAATGGTGCTCTCAGTGGCCTAGAGAGGCGAAAACTTTCTCACATATACAGTGCCCCAGTACCTTTGTTGTTATTGTTTTGTCTTGCCATTATTCCCTACACAATACTTAATTCAACGCTTCATATCATCAATTGCCACTATCAAGTGGGATGCCACAGCTTTTGCCTTCTCATTTGTATTCCTCCATCCGTGCACACTTTTAATTGGTTTCTAACATTGCCTGAGACAATATTTCAGAGCCCTCAATTTCAGATGGCAGTGAAAGGGGCTTGGTACTTCTATTCAAGACTAATAAATTGTTAATACTTCTTTAATAATGAAATAATGCCATGCCATGCAATCTTCAATAATCATTACAAAATATGCTTTTTCTCCCAAGTAATTTACACACACCATTAAAATTATTCTCACCTCTACTTGGGTGAATTTAATAGCTTTAAACACAACTATGCTTGATAATAGTTTTCTTAAAGGGAACTGTCATTCCCTTCCCACAAAATACATGATAGTGTTCACTTGATTGAGCCGTTTGCCAATAAAATTTAAGAAAAACATTTTAAAAATCTGTGCCTTGTGGCTTAAAGTTTTACACTGAACAAAATTTAGTTCTTATTGCCTTCATATCCATAGTAGGATATAGAAGCTTTCCCATATGTCACCTTATGCAGAGGCTACCATATGACAAAACAATGAGTTTTGCACATGAAAATTGTAGTGGGACCAAACTAGGGCAGTTTCATGATGTAGAATTGCCATCTGGATCTACAGGCAGCTGAGTGTGGATTTAAAGGGGAAAAATTAATAAGCAGAATATAAAATTAAACACATATACACAAACGCAAAGTACCTCATTCTTCTTTTTTTATTATTGTTATTTTTAACTTTTCCACATAAAACAAAACATTTCACACATTACTGATTTGACAACAGACCACCTCCATACCCAAATGTCATTATTAAAACTACATATAACATAAATTGAGCTTCCTAATACTATTTGAGGCTTGTTCTGAAGTTTTCTTCCATCTTGTTTTATCTTGAAGTGTTCTCCTTCTTAGTTCCTTCACCTGGATCTGTCCTTATGTTGTGTTGAATCCAAAAAAATTTCATTGTTAATATTCTTCGCTTTACCTAGAAATATACCTCATTTTTCATGTTGGCAAAAGGATACCAAATGGAATATTTTTTATGCAAAAGGAAAGGTATGATATACAAAAAATGACTATAATGTTAAGTAAAATTCTCACAATCCTTCTAACCTCATCAGATGATAAAATGTAATCAGGTACCCAAATTAATACTACTTTTTCAAACACAAAAAAATTAGCTTACTTGCTAATTAGCTCACTTGCTGTTCATTGCTATGCTCTTTGGAATAGCGGTATATAAATAAAACAAATTAATTAATTAATTAATATAGGACTAAACTAGATCTTGGAATATTAGATTGGAAATTTTGCTAATAAGAAACATTAGAAATTTGAAATGAAAATCAGTCCAATAAATACTAAGCTCATTTAATTAACTGAGTTATCATTGATTAACTGGTTGATTAAAAACTTACTATTTGGCCAAACCATAGACTGTACAGAAAATGACATGGAGATTATCCTTGTTGACCTTAGGGAAGCACATTTTGCTATTGGTTCCTTCAAAGTGTCTATTTTTATTCTTTAAAATTTGCTTGCCTCAAACCTGAAAAATTTGCCCCATGTGGACTACTGTCCAAATAAAATTGCTGCCTAGGAATGATGGGAGTCTCAGGTTGGAAATGACTACTGGCAAAATATAAAATCACATCTTATAACCTTTTCAATTCACTTAGTCACTCACCTGTATGTCTCTTTTCTTTACACTTTCACCAACAAGTACACTTCACTCCCTCTTCAAATGCTTTCTGTGTTACAGGTTCATAAGGAGTGATTGATTTGGATTCTACTACAGGTACAGCAATATGTGGATAACTACAAAATCAGTCAGTGAATAAAAGGTGGAGAAATAGTTTGAGAGTTTTTGAGCAAAGGCAGAACTTTTTTTTCTGTACAATTGAATCCTTTCTGCCTCCTCATTGCCAATTAAAAAGTGTAGGATGTAAAGATCAATTGCATTTGAATAAATGAATCCTAGCTCTGAAAACTGGATTGGCTCAAGAGTGCGAAGGAATAAATGCACCTAAGAGAGCTAAGCATTTCTCTGTTGGATCATCTGAGTAAAACAGGCTTTTTAGATGTGAGTGGAATGATCAAATCCTACTTACCTGGGAGTCAATGTCATTTCATTGAAGATAAGACCTATTTAGAAGGCTTACTTCTGGGTAGATTTTTTAAATGAAAGACATAAAAAGGGTAGTAGGGTCAAACACACACTGCAGAAATAATCCAGCTTGAAATGCCCTGGCTCAATGCTAGGGAATCCTGGGAACTGTACTTTATTGTGGCACCAGACCTCTCTGACAAATAAGGCTAAATGTCTCACAAAACTACAGTTACCAGAATTCCTTAGCATTGAACCAGGGCAGCTAAAGCAGTCTCAAACTGGTTTATTTATGCAGTGTGGTTTGGCCCTAGGTTATTAATTTTGCTAGCTTTAACTGTTTGCTCCAAACACCAAATTCCTCAAAGTGTATGACCATCCATCCATCCCTTTATGTCCTAACTTTTCCCTGAGATTGGTACTCAAAGTGGCTTATAAAAGACAGACTCAGGCATGGTACAGACCACAGAAAAGGGGCAGTCTGCAGCCACCCCTTTTCTTGCCAGGTTGGAGGCAGGGAAGCCTCACTGGCAGCACCTGCAGCCCTAACCCGGCACTTTTCCAGGCCATGGAGAAGCAGCAAAATGCCACTTCTCTGTGGCCTGGAAAGAGGTGTCCATGGGGCTTCATGCCCCTGGACACCCCGACAGGTGTGGCAAAAAGGAGAAAGGGGCCATCCCAAAGTTTTTGACTGTATACTTTTATTGAAAATGGCTGATACAGACGGCGTGGAAGCGCTGTCCTAGGGCCAAAACTAGGGCTTGGGAGCACGCAGCATCTGCATGCTCCGCAGCCCTAGTTCGTATGGAAGCGTGCCATCCATACAGTGCATGCGACAATGGCGCTCCCCAGCCTTAGTTTTGGCCCAAGAACGGTGCTTCCACTCCATCTGTATTGGGCCAATTACAATAAAAATATACAGTCAAAAACTTTAAAAAGTTTAAATTAAAACAATGTTAATCTAATAAAAGAATTAATAGCATTTAAATTTTACTTTTTTAAAAAAGATTAAAAACATAGTTTTTTGTGGGGTTTTCAGGCTATGTGGCCATGTTCTAGAAGAGTTCTCTGAAGATGCCAGCCACAGATGCTGGCGAAACGTCAGGAAGAAACTCTTCTAGAACATGGCCACATAGCCCGAAAACCCCACAAAAAACTACGAATGCCGGCCATGAAAGCCTTCAACTCCACAGATTAAAAACAGTTTGCTGTTGTGTGCCTTCAAATTGTTTCTGACTTATAGTGTTCCTAAGGGTTTTCTTGGGAAGATTTGTTCACACGTTAGATTTGTTTGGGTCTTTTTTCCTCATTGCCTTCCTCTGCGGCTGAGAGAATGTGACTTGCCCAAGGTCAGCCAATGGGTTTTCACAGCTGAGTGAGGATTGAAATTCTGGTCTCCAATATGCTAGTCTAACACCCAAACCACTACACCACACTGCTGTTAGCAAGCACTTTCTCTTGTTAACAGTCAGTTCCCAAAGTTTTGCTAGAATATAAAGATGTTCATCTGTCGTATCTCAACCTCTCTAGGGACCAGACTCATTGAAGAAGAAAATGGATAAAAACTAGAATGGAGAGGGAGTGAGAATGAGAAGAAGGCAAGAGAGAAGAAAATGGGTGACAAATCTGAGGAAAACATTTTACTTAATTATTCAAGTGCCTAGCACTGGAGCAATCTGGATTTGGTACAGTTCAACCTCTGCCACAGGGGCTTGGGACTAATGTGGTCCTCAGGATGTTGTTGGACTGCACTTCCAGCACTAGCTGTGCTGGTTGGGTCTTGGGACTTGCATTCCAACAATATCTGCAAGGCTGCAAGATTTCAAACTTTGCTGTACAGCTTGAGCATGGATTGAAGCCTTGTGCCAGTGTGCTTTCTAAGAAACCCATTTAAATGTTCTGACTGGCACTGGGCCATTATGGTTCATCTCAGTTCAGGAGAAAAAAGAAAACATGAATAGGAAAAAACCTTTACTTTCTATAATGTCTAACTTCTGGATTCTTTGCTCAGTACTTGGTGACTTGAGGATGAATCACTATCTTTCAGTATAACCTTCTTCACTTTACGAGAATAAAATAAGGGAGACTACGTACACTGTCCTTTCTTCCTTGGAGGAAGTGTATGATAAAAACATGATCAGTAATTTCAAAACACAATCCATAATCCTTTTCATCAACAATAGTAATTCTAAAACTAGCAGAATTTGTGAAAAGTAGATAAAGTGATTGGTGAAGTAGTTACACACCTTGATGTAATGTAGATTTTATGCCCTGTAGCATATTTTTCTAACTTAAATAGAATATGAATTGTCCAGGAGAGCATGACTGTGAAGCTTTGAAAAGTAAAGAGAAAGAATCTAGGTTGGGAAATAACACTGAACTGCTTGAAGTGACAGAAATAGTGTTGATGGTGTTGATCCATGACACAATGTCTGTCCACTTTGTGAGTTCAGCAGCTCATAAAAATCCATTCTTGCAGCCACAAGGAGATTAGGAATCAAGGGAAGAAAATATATATATTGAGTCTGAAATACTGTCATGTGACTGGAAAGTAATAACCACTGGTTGCCTAAAAACTGTGACTGCTTTAAATTCAAAAGTCTAACTGAATAGACAGGCTCCATAGAACATTCAGCTCATATACTACCTTTAAAATAACATTAATTTCAATCATGCATTGCCTACCTTAGACATTTTTGCACCTGAAGAGAAGTCAGCATGAAATCTCTAACCCAGCAATTTTAATGACACACAAAGAAGTTGTTGAAGTCAGGAAAAAACATGTTGCCTCCTGGAAGGAGCAGCCTAAAGCAACCTGCTATACACTGATTCACACCAAATGGGCTCTCAAGTTATCTACTGAAATGCTAGAAATACCTGTAGTTACTTTTCCAACCCCTCCACAGTTTCTTCTGTCTTACATTTTTATTCCCAAAAATGTCCAGATGATGTCCTTTCCTTGGCTGAAAACTTGAGCCTTTTTAAAAATATATGACTGGCATTAGGACTGAACTGGAAAAAATTAAGTCCCATTGTGAATTTCTCACAAAGAAACAAATTGTGTTGCCTTGTTTCACAGAAAGGGTAGGCTTGCAAACCCTAGTGTGTGTATTTCTACATGTGTCTTGTATTGGCCAGTGCAATTCCTGTTGAGGAGCTTCAGAACTGCAGTCATGGTAACCTACTCATGAACATGAAAAAGCATGGGCACTGAACCATACACATCAAATTATCAACCCTATTCAGTAGGATAATAAAAAAAAACTTGCATTGAGTCATGGGGTATTTTCTAACCCCAATGAGAATTCCAGTCCACTGATGATTGTGTCTTGACCCCAATAAGAATTCCTATGTTTCCTAAATATGAACAACAGTTGCCAGCCCTACCACTTCATTTCTGCTTTCCTTCATCATGGTTTGCCCAAACTTTTTGTCTTGATATGTTACAATGACTACGACAAAACACTATTTCTGTGGCAAAAATGAATAGATTTGTTGGGCATTTTTGGTTTCAGCTGTGTTCTTTAAAAAAATTAAAAAGTGTACATGTAAAGTGGCTGAAACTTGGGGACATGGTTTACAAGTGTTTGTAAGATAATGTCCTAGAATCTCTTCAGTGTAGGTCACATAAATCTGTACAAATGTTTCATTTATGAAGGTTTAAAAAAGAACAGTACAGTTTTGCACCATTTGACATATGATGGCCAAATAAATGTCATGAACCTCTCTTCCTCTTCTATCCAGATACAACCTTTTTTCTTTGCCTATATTAAAAAAGGAAAGTTTTACCAGTGTGACTAAATATTTGGGAAAATAAATATATTTCCACTTGCCTTCTAGACAGTAAATACTGATATAAAGTTATGAAAATATAATTTCTGTCCCTTGCCACTCTTCTGTCATTTACTCCAGACCTTATGCTCAAAAACTAGATACATAGACAGCTAGTGTTCCTTTTGTCCATCAACTAGTGTCAAGCAAATTCTGTGCCTCCCAGCCAGCAAACAGCAGGAAGACAGAAATTCTTCCCATTTTTCTATGACAGCTCCATTCATCTGAAACATGGTGACTACTCAGTGATTCCTGTGAACCTTAGGAAGCTTTCCTATTATTAGGGGGCACATGGGAATGGAAAGGGAGACTGTGACATTGAAGGCTTTCATGGCCGGCATCCATAGTTTTTTGTGGGTTTTTTGAGCTATGTGGCCATGTTCTAGAAGAGTTTCTTCCTGAAGTTTTGCCAGCATCTGTGGCTGGCATCTTCAGAGAATGCTTGCCTGGAAAGGACTTGGGTATATATATTGTGTGACCTGGAAAAGCAGGAGTGATTTGCATGGGTATAGTTCTGTTGCTAATGGCAGGTTGCAGAGTGGGAGGGTCTGCAAAAGAGGATTAGTGCCTGCTTGATTAGGGTTCATTGTCTGCTGGGAAATCCCTGACCCTGGGAGATGTCTCATTTGCATTTGGTGAGTCTTCATCTTGCTATGTTTCAGGACTGGTAGCCAAACCTTGTTTACTTTAAGGGTTTCCTCTTTCCTGTTGAAATTGTCCAGGTGTTTGTGGATTTCAATGTGAGGAGAGACTGTTCAATGGGAGAAAGGGAGACTGTTCTCAAAGTAGCATTGGTGTAAACGTTAAAGCCCTCTTTTTTTCCATTTCAACATTGTCATACTATTAAACACATTGCAAATGTACAGCTGAAGAAAACATCCCAGAAATTAAGGCTTAAAGTAGTAGATTCAGTATATGCAGCAAAAAGTCAGCAAATATATTTCTTGATCTTGATATTGCTGGTATTCGGAGACCAGGTCATTCATATTGCTGTTAAGAAGAACTTATACACACACTCTCTCCCTGCACACAACTCACCACTGCTTTTTTATGTCAGTAAAAATATTGGGACAGAATTTAAGACTATACATTCTGAATATATTAATTGACCAAGAAACCAGAATTTAATTGAAAAGCAGACAACCTGTTCATTGATTGTCCTTTTGAATGCTCTATGAGCAAAGCGATAGGGAACAGAAACATTCAGAATTGCCAAAGATGATTCATTAAATCAATCTTATGCAGAATGTAGGCTAGCCAAATGCATTATTGTTCTTTTGAATTCATCCAAGCATTGCCCATTCACTTAAGCTCTAATTCTACAATAAGTCTCTTGTTAATTTCAGATTCTGATGCAGAATGTAATATCCACATCAGAATTCGCTGCTGGTGGACAATTCTGACAGAGGTGCATGACCCAGTCATTATTTTCTTTGTAATGTGCATTTCTTTTTCTTATTGAAAACCACTCAGAATTCTCTTTAAGTATCTTGCCAATATTTTCCAGGAGGAATTTTGCCCATCTTCCAAGAATCAGTTTAATTATATGAATGCAGTTCAAATATTTGTCATCCTTCCAGCCAACGTCAGGAACAAATTCCAATGAAATGTGGACAGGGAAGATACAGAACCTTGCTTATTTTCAGTGGAAAGTCCGTATTCAGGTAAAATCCCAGATTGGCACCCAAATTGTGGCAGAATACTCTCTGTCTCTGCAATTATCATGTTTCCCAATCAACAAGAGCATGAAGCCAAGATCTCAAAGATTTTTATAGAACAGTTAGCATGCATCATACACATGAAAGGAATTTCATACTTTCCCAGTGTAAATATAAGAACATGCTAAGTATAAGGCATTAAGTAGTTGTTTCCTATATTTTATAAACACAATGGAAACCTTTATTCTACAAATACATCAGGGAAGGGAACTATAACTGGTGGGGAAAATGAGCTGAGTGTCAGAGCACATATTTTGTACATAGAAAGTCCCTGCTTCAATATTTGGCACTTCTCCAGGATCATGTGGCAAACCCATCTGAAAGCTACGGCCAGTCAGGGTAGACAGTAGTGGCTAGTTGGGCAAGCCATCTAACTGGAAGAAGGCAGTTTTCCTAACACCAGATGACAAGTTCCTATTCTAGTAATTTTGGAATTGTACTTCTTTTAAAATATGGTTTTCTAATATTTTTCAAAAAATCTTGACTGAGTAACTTGAAAGTCACTCGGAGGGCTATTATGTATCCAAGAGGTGGAATATAAATTAAATAAATAAAGCATCCTGTTTTGGGAATCATGCTGACTGTGGCCTAGATGCAGCCTTGAGCGGATTGTGTGTGGTCATTGGCCCCACTTAAAATCCCAAACAATCTTCCAAAATTCAATAAAAAAGCAATTTCTCCATTGAAAAATCAATCTTTAAAGAACAGTTTTTGTGTTCAAGCACTGCTGGGGGGGCAGGGGCACCCAGAGACAACAACAACAAGAAAAAGTCCAAAGGGTATCCTCAAAATCAGCCAGTAGTGAATGAATGTCACTCCCACTCACCAAAAAATTATGGCATGTTGTGGCTTGTGCAGAGTTGGCTAGTGCCAAAAGTGGCACTCTAACACCCAGAAGAAGGCCATTTGTCCAATAAAAAAGACTCAGGACAAATCTGACTGAAGACAAGTTAAGACCCATTTTAGAACTTACTTCACAGCAGTAAAGGCAGCAAATAAACAATTCTTCTGTTAGGGCAGCTCAATCTTGTCTAGCATAGCTTTCCTGTGTAATTAAAGAACTATTACATCCTAGATCTCAGACTGCTGAGGAGGAGCCCCTAGAAAAGCACTGTGGGGAATTTGCTAAATACTGTGCAGAGAAAATTGCTTGGATTCATTCTGACTTGGACTCCTCATTGAAGGTAGAGTCTGGGGAGGTAATTGAGGCATGTGCTTGTCTGGTTTTGATGGATTAGTTTCAGGTCAACATCAACATGTTGATGTGGCCAAGTTGCTTGTCTAAAAGTTCACCTCTTGTCTGTTAGACCTATTCCCACCCCAATTGATTAGATCTGCCAGAGGAGGACTGACCAATTGGGTGGCAGTTATAATTTTTTCTTGAAAGAGGGCTACATTCCAACTTTTCTAAAAGAAGCAACTTTAAGACCTTTGTTGGGAGAGAAAAAAACCCTTCATTGGACCCCTCCCCCAGGTAAGGATCAGCCAGTCTCTAATCTCCCCTTTCTTAGTAAGGTCCTAGAAGGTCCTAGGTGGCAACACAACTCCAGGCTTTCCTGGATGAAAAGGACTACCTGGATCCATTCCAATCTGGATGTAGGCCTGGTTATGGGACAGAAACAGTCTTGGATGGCTTGGTAGATGACCTACACAGGGGAGATGAGTCCCTTTTGTTTCTCCTGGCTTTTTCAGCTGCATTTGATATCACCAGCCATGGTATTCTTCTGGGTCGACTGGCTGATATGGGCTTGGGAGCATTTGCTTTGCAGTGGTTCTGGCCTTTCTTGGCTGAACTTTCCCAAATGGTGGTGCTGGGGGACTCTGGCCGTTAGCCAGAGGAACAATACTATTCCCTATGCTATTTAACATTTACATGAAGCTGCTGGGAGAGCTCATTCAGACTTGGAGTTGGGTGTCATTAGTATGCACTTAGGCTTAATCCAGAAAGTACAGATGTGCTGCTTGTAAATAGGAAAACCAACCTGGTATTGGGACTGAAGCCTGTTTTGGATGGGGTTGCTCTCCCTTTGAAAGACCAGCTTTGTATCTTGATGGTGTTCTTGGACCCAGCACTTCCCCCTGGAAAGCCAGGTTGACGCAGTGGCCTGGAGCTCCTTTGCACAGCTTTGACTGGTGCACTAGTAGCACCTTTTCTTGCGGAATGAAGTGGTTAATGCCTTGGTTACCTCTCAGACTACTATGTGTTCTACATGGGTCTGCCCTTGAAAACTGTTTGGAAGTGGCAGCTAGTGCAAAACGCAACAGCTAGACTGGTGTCAGGTGTGGATTTTAGAAATCATATAACACTGGTCCTGGAACAACTACATTGGCTTCAAATTTGTTTCTGAGCTCAATTTGAGGAGCTGGTGTTGGCTTACAACACCTTAAATGACTTGAAGCCAACATATCTGGAAGACCACCTCCTCTCATATGATCTTGCCATAAATTTGCTATCTTCAGAGAAGGCATGTCCTAGCACCTCATGAAGCTAGGTTTGTGGGTGCACATAACAGGACTTCCTTTGTAGCAGCACATTAACTGAGAAACTCCCTAGCCAAAGAGGTTAGGCTAGCCCCATATCTTTTACGATTCTGTTGGGGAGCCAAAATAGTAGTGTTCTGCATAGCGTTCAGTGTTTGAATTTGTTGTTTCATCTTCTTCAAAACAGCTTCTTGGATTGTTTTATAATGTGTTAGGAGTTTTTTTTTAAGTATTTTAATGTGTTTTTAAAATGTTTTTCTCTTTGTGTTGTTTTAATTGATTTTTATTTGTCCATCACCTCAGGAGCCCTTGTGGGCTAGGAGGAAACAAACAAACAAACAAACAAACAAAGACTTACCTAGGAATAAGCTTCACTGAATTTAACATACCTTATTTGTAATTAGAGATATACACAGGTTTGAACAGTACCTTTGTGCTGCATGTTCGGAAATAAATGGAATCCTGAGATCTTTTTCTCCATATGGTCTTCCAAGCTCAAATACAGTAGTTCTCTGTTGGAAGTTCAAAACTGTGCAGTGATTGTTCATTGAGAGCTGTGTCTTAAGGTACTTAGCACTTATAATGAACTTTTTGCAGCAGCTATGTTAGGTGGAGGATTCTGGAAGTTGTAGTCCAAAAAATAACCTTTTCAAGCTTTTGGAAGGTGCTTTGTGGAGTATAGCCCTATTTATCTTATGTAATTTAAAAGTGATGCAACATGTTACTGATTTCCTAGGCTCCAGTATTCAATTGTCAAGTAACACTTCTCACTTACCTAGCCACCTTCATCTCTCTGGAGTTTTGAAAATTAATTGAATGTTTTAAAATTTCTTTCAATATGAAAAGCTGCAACATTTGTATGATTGATATACATGTCATGCAAGTAATGGAATCTGCACTGATATCTGGTAAAATGTGCCACACATCTCAATGCAATGACTATGTGGTTAATGAAACCTTTTATCTAAATCAATGTGTACAGTAAAGCTTGTCTAAATCAGCATTTTTCAGAAGCCTTTCAACAGTGCATTATTACAATCAGCTCCATCATCATCAAGAATAGGGGCGCTCATGTAGAGGAGATAAAGCATTTGTAATCCCCACCAAACTTTCCATGACCATTACATCCATCACCATGAAAGCCATCCTAGTGGAGCTGTTATAAGTGAAAAACACAACAACATCTAAAATCCACAAAAGAGAGATACATTTAGTCATCAACCAAAATGCAGAAATTGCATCATGCAAGGTTTTGAAGCTTCATAAGCTTCTCCATCAGGCAAAGATAGTCAAAGGCCTACATTCTGTCTCAGATGTTACTCTGTTGCCAGATATTATGGTACTGAGGAATTTCAGTGCATTCAGAGGCCACTCTGCCTTGATCAGGGACAAAGGGCAATAAAAGACAGGTAATACAATTTCAACTCCATTAGTAACAGAAAAGTACCTTCCCCCTGAGATCTTCCAGCCCTGTGCATAGCTTACTGCTCCTTTATTAAATAGAGAATATTGAATTTCTCATAGAGTCTCTGTACTGTTCAGATCTAGAAAAACTTGTAAGTTCTATCCAGGTAAAACTTTCCAATTGTAGTCCAGTGAAAGGGTTTTACTTTTATAGCAGGTAAAAAAACTCAAAGAATTAAATCCCAGTCTATTTTCACAACCTTGAGACATAGAATCATAGAGTTGTAAGATACCACAAGGGCCATCCAGTCCAACCCCCTACCATGCAGGAACTCACAATCAAAGCATTCCTGACAGATGGCCATCCAGCCTCTGTTTAGAGACCTCCAAAGAAGGAGACTCCGCCATTCTCCAAAGCAGTGTGTTCCACTGTCGAACAGCCCTTACTGTCAGGAAGTTACTCCTAATGTTGAGGTGGAATCTCTTTTCCTATAGCTTGCATCCATTGTTCTGGGTCCTGTTCTAGGTGAGTTGTGGCATGACCAAAGGAGACTAGCAGTAGAATACAATTCATAGCACTGAACTGTTATTTCAGTACTCTCATATTTTGACTGATTAAAACCTGGAGGCAACATGTACAGATATGTGAGCTTGTTTGTAGAACAAGGATTAAAGATCCTCATATCTACTTTATGTACTGAAATTACAACAGGGATAGGATCACAACATCCAACTAATGCCTAGGGCTGCTCCCTGTAATACAGGAAAATAAAGAATATTCTTATTCGTCTATCCCCTTTATCACATTTTCATGGCTGGTTCCACTACCTTGCACATGGTAGAGGGTGAAACTCTTCCACTAGAAGACTTTTCTTCTCATATAGCTTTCCAAAGCAGGGGTCTAAACCCTATGGAAAGCCTTCACAAATACAAATACAGACTTCCTAATGTATTGAAATAGGGCAATGATATGATAGAAGGAAGCTACCATGCCTCCACTTTGTTCCTGAAGATCTAACTACGTGACTAATGACTGTAGTTTTGTCCATCATCACCAACTTGGGCCATGTCCTCCCAGCCTGGAAGCATGCCCAGCTGAGAACTCAGAAAAGGAGAGAGAGATGGAGGAACCTGATCCTTAGCCTAGTCCAAGTTCTGCAGAAGCTGCTGCCAAAGAGGATAGTCAGGAGCTTTGCATCCAGGCAGCAGAGTCTCCTGCTAACATGGGCATTGAGGAGGGCGAGGAGGCCAACTTACCTGAATGGGATTCTCACCCATGCCTTCTTACAGCCAGCATAGAGCAGAAAGGCCGGGGCTGTGTCGATTTCAGAGACTTTATATTAAACGCCATGCAATAAAGGAGCAGCTGCACTAGGAGGTGTGGGATGTAAAAGCCTGAGAGGAATGCCAAGACTTTGTCAGAGATTAGCTGACATTCTTGGTGGAAAGCACTCTTGAGGACTCCTTGTTTGCCTGTTTCTTCAGACTGGATCTTTGGACCTTTGCCTGACCTTGCTGCTCTCTGGAACCTTGACTGACTGAATCTTGATTGACTGAACTCTTTGGTATGCTCTAAGGACTTTGCTATGTACACTTTGGATTTGAGTTGTCTCAGATTCTGTGTCTGGGTTGCAACTCAGCAGTTAACTATCAGGTAACTAAGGCTGTTGCTATCGGCTGCTGGCTGCTTTCCTGGACAGGCCAAGAAGAAGCAACTTGGGTCAAGCAGGTAATTTTTTTGTTGTTGGCTACAATTTGTTGTTTTTTAAGTGCTGCAAGTAATCAGTTCACTGAGGATATACTACTATTTTATATGCCAGTAAGTTTATTCCTCTTCCTTCTATACTGAAGTAGAGTTCGATATATAAGACACAAGAATGGGATTCTCATCACCCTTTTATAACATTTCTCAGGTTTCAGGCCAGGATAGGGAGACCAAGCTTCTTCCATGCTTCTTCCTCCTTATAAAAATTAACATTTGGTGCTAGATCATCATGGCCATTGTGAGAGTAACCAGAACTCACTGCACTCCAGTTAAGGCTCTTGTTCTATAGACTGTGGTCTATTACATGGCAATGTTCCTTACTGGCATATGATCCAATATTGCACGGGTGGAAGTAGGACACACATGGCTGTGTAATATCAAAGTCCAGGCCAGATGACAAAACTTATTAATGAGGAAGAACACACAAGCTAGAATAGGCTGCAGCAGTTTGTTTTTGCCTAAGCCTACTGGAAAGCATAAGAGTCCACCACTCCTCTCCACTTTTCCAGCTAAGTTAATTCAATGCAAACTGCTTTTACACTTTGAACTCAGTTTGCAGAAATGAAGTAAGCTGAGGAAGGAGGAAAGTGGGAATGTGAGAATCTAACTGGGACATTTTAAAAGCAGCTAAAAAAGTGAGCTGATAGAGAATTAATTGAGACTGTTCCTGCCAAATCAGGATGTTTGGAGGAAATGTAATGGCAGTATTGTACATAAATATGGAAACCATTAAGATCCTTCCTGTATCACCTGTAGTAGTCATAGTTTAAGTGATTATTTGGGCATGGTTGTTCAAGTATGCATAGCACAACTTTCAGATATGTCTTAATCAGAGAAAGGAAGATAACCCTGCACCCACCATTTTCTTCTCTTTAGGAATTTCTTTTCTATCAAACTGAATAGAAATGGTTAAAAGTGGAGTGTGGGGAATCTCCATGGTACTTTCAAGAGCCAGACAAATGGCACAGACTACATTTCTCAGTGAATATCTTATGCTATGTTCGTGCATTTCACTTTAGACTTTATCATTTCAAGGTATTATAATAAAGTATTCCAATATATGCCTTCCTCCATATAGAAGTAAGGGCTTCATCATAACATGCACAAAACACTTGAACCCACTGATTTTTTTAAAAAAAAACCTGTTTGCTATTTGTATGATGATGATATATATGGTAAAACAAAGTTAATAAGCAGCTGTCAAAAATGGCAATCCCACCCTCCATTTCTTACTGTTTCTCTGCTTTGTAGCACATTTCTTGTATCTGTCAAACAGAGGTTAATAATAAGGTGTTAATATAGAAAGATTGTAGGAGATTTATCCTTAAGTTCTAAGTATTATTTCAAGATGAAAAATAAAACATATATAAATATTACATGCCCGCATATACATAAATCTTTGGGTGTGGAAGCTCTTCAAATCAAAACAAATTGCCTGTTGGCATTTCCATTTACTGTACACAGACTTTCAGTAGATTGTTTTTGTTTAGAACAACATCATTTCTCTCCCACTTAATCATTCTTTCTCTTAAACAATGCTTCTTTTCACCATTTATTCTCCCAACTTTTGTTGCTTTATGAATTTCACAGTCCCTGAGACTGAAGGGTTTGTTAATTACAGTGTTAATGCTCAGCTCAGACCTTCATTATGCGTTCTAGAATCCAAGGCCAGGTTCTTCGTCTTTATGAATAAGGCCAGACATGCAATTAGCATAGGAATTACTTTAAAGTAAACTGAAAGCAATTCTGTGCACTTGAAAATAAATTAGTAGAGCAGGAAGGGGAAATGTGTTTATATTTTCAAACTGTCTGAAAATAAATTTGTTCATAGTTCAGGTTCCATACCCTTTAACATGCTAAAATGCAAATTAAATGCATAACTATATAGATAAACAATGGGAAATTTTCAGAAATGGTCTATGTCTTTCTATATTTTTTAGTGCTACTTCTCCTGCACAGCTTTATCTCTTCTTTTTATAGGAAAAGCCCAACACCGACAAGGTGTAAATCCCCAGACTTAAGAACACACTGGCTTTTCTCTAGTTCAAAATTTGAACTAACATGGCAAAAGAGAAAACACTGCACTTTTTGGTAATAGTATTTTCTATTTCCAATAGAAATGTACAAACATTTGCAGTTGAAGATAACTGCATCCTAATTTTGGAAGTTATGTGTATGTGGGAACCATGGTAAGAAGCATGCTGTTCAAACTTCATAATCACATTGCCAAGATTGACAAGAAGATTCACTAGGGACAAATTTGCCAAAAACCTCTGAAACACAACCTGTGAGATCTATCTTTGAGCGGAAAAATATATCAGCACAGTTGCAAGTAACCTTGACCAAGAGGACTAGAACATGAAGATAATAGACAGTTAAATTATAACTCCTGGTGTTTTCCCCTATGGCTTGTCTATTATTATTATTATTATTATTATTATTATTATTATTATTATTATCATTATCATTATTATTTTATTTTTATAGCGCTGTAAATGAGTAGATTGCTATGTTTAGGCTTTATTTCCATCCTCCTTCTCTCTGGTCACTTCATGAACTTTCCATAATGGCTGTCTGAACAAACTTTCACACAAGAAAGCCAGTTTCTGGAATGTCTAAAACCAAGTTAAGTTTCTGAATGGATTTCGTGATACCATCAGCATCCAGTGAATGCTTTATAGAAATAATGTCACAGTCTAGACTGCTTATAGTCTGCTAGTTTAAGTACCAAATAGTCTTATAATAATCTTGCAATATGTGGTGCACCTCTCAGATCCTAACCAGAAATGGAATTGTAATTTTATTGATGTATTCCCGACTCGATCCTCACAGAGAGTTGAGAAATATAAATAAAAATATATGAGGATATAGTCAATGTGATTTCCTTTTATTAATTTCATCAGTGACAACAGTGAATGTGCACAATCACAACTGGATCTATGGAGAAATACTTTAGTAGAATGACAAGGAGCTATTCATATCATTACTTTCTCAGGCTATGAACAAAAAAACCCTCTCACATATGCATTGGATTTTTTAAATAAGAAATGCATCTTGCTTGTTCTGCAAAAAAAGGTTACTTTATATTGCTGTGTCAGTAAAATATAAAAATAAATTGAAAAGAGTCTAAGGCTTTCATGGCCTTCATCCCTAGTTTTTTGTGGGTTTTTCGAGCAATGTGGCCATGTTCTAGAAGAGTTTCTTCCTCACGTTTCACCAGCATTTATGGCTAGTATAGATGTTGGTGAAACATCAGAAAGAAACTCTTCTAGAACATGGCCACATAGCCCGAAAAATCCACAAAAAAACTATAAATTGAAAATAACTTGGAAAAGTTACTTTTGGGGTAACACTGCTGACTGAAAAATCCTAGGAACTGTTATTCAACAAAATAATGTTTCCAAACTCTGCTCCGACTAACAAGCTCCTAGCAGGAAAGTATTACCATGCTTGTAGAAACTTCATATTTTGCAGAAGTAGAAAACATGGGGGGTGCAAAAACCCAAAATAAAAACAGTACAGTATGCTCAGTAGGTAAGGAATGTTGAGTATGGGCCAGAAAAGAAAAGTGGAAAAGAAAAGTTGCAACGTAATACTTTACTTGAGCTTCCCAGAAGACAGCATGGCTGACTGGTATCTTGTAAAGGAGTACTCCTCCTAGGGGGTGAGAAAACACTGTTAAATTTGGTTGCACGTCACATAAGCTTATCGTACAAACCCTGGAACGGCCCTGTCATGCTACAAAAGGGAGAGGGATGGGAACCAGAGGCAGCATAGAACGCATCTTACTGCACAAGAGAATGCCGCCACTGCCGCCAGAAGTTCCCATTCCATTCTGGATGCGTTCCCCAGGAGCCAATTTTTGGGAACAGTTTAGAAGCGTTCCCAAAAATCGGCCCCTGGGGAATGCATCCAGAATGGAATGGGAATTTCCAGCAGTGGCAGCAGTGTTCTCCTGTGTGATAAGATACATTCCTTGCGTGCTCCATAAGCCATACAGTGGACCCTTGTTATATGCTGGCCGTGGATAACAAAATCTGGGGATGCTCAAGTCCCATTAAATATGATGACATAGCACAATGGTGTCCCTTATAAAAAATGGAAAATTAAGGTTTGATATTTGAAATTTATCCTTTTTTTGAACATTTTCAAACCGTGGATGCTTGACTCCATGTATAAGAAGGGCCAACTGTATATTTGTAATCATTGAGAAGGGGTCCTCTTATGAACAGCTGTACATGTGTAAGGCCAGGGACGTAGAAAAATGAATGGCATGTGCTTCTGTACCACCGCACGCAAGCACCATTATAATGGTGGCACTTAGTCTGGACTGCCCCCTTCCTAAAATCCTGGCTACATCCCTGGTAAGGCTCCTCCACCCAAGAGGAAGCCTGATACCAGTTAAGATTCTCCTTCAGGGCAGAATTCTATATGTGTAGCTATGAGGAAAGTGTGTCCTAGGACCGCAGTGTTGCAGATATCTCAAGACTAGTGTGGCTGATCTGGTGAACTTCAACACATGAGATGTGTTTATTTGAACACTATTTGTCTGTTCCATCTGCCTTTAATTAATTAACAGTCATAGAGTAGATGTCGATGCCCGAAACTTACAGTGCTACGAACGGACAAAGGTTTTGATTAAACTGGTATGTGCCAATTTATTAGTAGAGGTGGACATTCAGAAATATAACATGTTGCCATAATAGGAGAAGGTGATCCGGTGATGTGCTGAGTCTGCTGTCCTGGATCTCACTGCTGATAGGTCATTTCAAGACTTCTTCTACATTTCTTGTAATGTTTTACTTGTAGAATGTACAGTTGGACAGTTAAACTGGTGGACACCATTTCAGTATGGAGCAGGAGCAGCCGTGGGCAGAGGTAACTCAAATCTCTGCTCTGTCATGGATGGACCATTTTCTGGTCAAGGTAGGACTGAAGGCGACTACCCAGATCCCCCTCGGGGGTGGAGGACCTATTAAGATGGTCCGCCCTCGGAAGCTGATGGAACCCAAAAGGTTCCAAGAAGCTCTAGAAGGACTTATGATTGGGACTGATGGTGACTCTGTCGAAGCCTTGGTTGATACCTGGAACAATGAAATTACCAAGGCTATAGACAGTATCGCTCCCGAGCATCCTTTCCGACCCGCTTCGAATAAAAAATCTTGGTATACAGAAGATCTTCAACAGATGAATCAGGCCGTGCAACGACTAGAGCACCACTGGCGGAAACATCAGCGCTTATCTGACAAGACACTCTTATGGAGAGGCGATAGGTGCAGCAAAGAATTCTTCCTATGCTGAACGTATTGTGTCTGCAGAGTCCGTCCAGCAGAGCTGTTCAGGGTGGTTAGAGAGCTGACCCAATCGCCTCCCACCCTGAACCCCTTACTTCAACCAACCATAGCCTGCTGTGATGTTTTCAATGACTTTTTTGCAGACAAAATCTCTTGGATAAGGGCTGACCTTGACGCCAGCATTTTCACAGAAACAGTAAGAGAAGTATCCAGAAACCCATGGACCACGTTCGACTGGATCACCTTGAGTTTGTAAGTACCAATGAAGTGGACAAGCTCCTTTGAAGCATAAGGAGGACAACGTGCGCTCTCAATCCTTGCCCATTATGGTTGACCGTCCAGGGAAGGAATGCTGTGATTACACTATTACAATCTATAATCAATGCATCCTTTAGGGAGGGGAAATTTCTATCGCAGTTAAAACTGGCAGTGGTCAAACTGCTTTTCTAAAAGCCCTCCCTAGATCCCCTGGAGAGAAACAATTATAGACTGGTCTCCCTATTACCATTCTTGGGCAAGGTGATCGAGAGAGTAGTCGCCTTCCAACTCCAAGCTGTCTTGAATGAAACCGATTATCTGGACCCATTTCAAACTGGCTTCAGGGCAGGATATGGAGTGGAGACAGCCATGGTGGCCTTAATCTATAACTTCTGTCTGGGCACAGACAGGGGAAGTGTGACCCTGTTAGTGCTTTTGGACCTTCAGTGGCTGAGGAGTTGGGCATGGGGGCACTGCACTCCAGTGGTTCCGATCCCACCTCTCGGGCAGGTCCGAGATGGTGAGGCTGGGGAACAGTTGCTCTTCTAAGAAAGAGCTTACATCTGACATCCCTCAAGGCACCATTGTGTCCCCCATGCTATTTAACATTTACATGAAACCGCTGGGAGAGATCATCCGTAGAAATAGGGCGCGGGGTTATCAGTCCGCTGATGACACCCAAATATGTTTCTCTATGTCCCCGACTGCTACAGTGACTAAGGATGACTTCTCCCCTCTGAATCCCTGCCTTGAGTCAGTAATGGGCTAGATGAGGAAAAACAAACTCAAGCTGAATCCAGAGAAAATGGAACTACTTGCCATAGGTTCCTTAGGTCCGGGGAGGGAAATTTGTCCACCACTCCTTGATGGGGTCACACTTCCCTTGAAGGATGAAGTTTGCAGTTTGGGAGTACTTCTGGACCCATTTCTACGTTTGTCATCTCAAGTGGATGCGACGACCAAGAGTGCTTGGTACCAACTCCAGTTGATATGCCAACTGCAACCCTACCTCAACCGAAAGGACCTTGAAGTTGTAGTATATGCTCTGGTAATCTCTCATCTCGATCTCTGTAATGCGCTCTACATGGGGCTACCCTTGTATCAAGTTTGAAAGCTTCAACTAGTGCAAAATGTGGCAGCCAGGTTGGTCACTAGTTCTTCTAGACTTATAACACCTATCTTGAAAGATCTACACTGGCTCCCAATTAGCTTCCGGGGACAGTACAAGGTGTTGGTTATTATCTTTAAAGCCCTACATGGCTTGGTTCCGGGTTACTTACGGGAACGCATCTCCCTATACAATCTGCACCTCACTCTTAGAACAAGTGGGAAGAACCTGTTGGAGATACCAGCATCCAAACATGTTTCTACTTCCCAAAAGGCATTCAGTATAGCTGCCCCTAGACTATGGAATGGATTCCCAGAGGAGACCTGCCTTGTTACATCCTTGGAAACTTTCAAGAAGGCGGTAAAGACAGAGCTCTTTCACTGCGCATACCCTCCTGACCTCCTATGAAGACCACTAGTATGGAATGAGAGCAGCTGACCCCATGATTGATTGATTGTTTTATGTTTTTATGTTTCTATGTTCTTACATTTTTATGTTTTTAGCTGTGGTTTTTAATGGTGCAATAACTAATGCTGCAGTATTGTAAGTGTAATTTTAACTCTGCTGTGATCCCGCCTTGATCCATTGGGAGAGGCAGGAAGATAGAAATAAAAATTACTATTATTTTTATTATGATTATTATTAAATAGAGGAAGACACCTTCAAATTGAGAGCAGTCTTCTTTAAAGTAAGATGCATATCTGCCCTATTATGATTTGGGCTCCCATCCCTCCTCTTCTTTAGGAATTCCAGTTCTCTTCTTGATTTTTTTGATCTGCTCTGAGCAAAAATTATGATTTGCAGAAACCACAGGTTTCTTAATTTAGGCACACTAATTAGCTATGATTTGATTAGACCAAGTCAGTGATAGAAATTGGGATGCATAACAAAATAATGGAGATTACCGCACTGAGTTCTGAGAACGTTCTGAGAACAAGATGAGAACGGAACACATTTAAGAATACTGCACGTATGTGTTCCAATCGGGTTCTGAGAATGTTCTAATTGTGTTCTACATGTGTTCCAGGAGGGTATGGATTGAATGTGTTCCCAGAGAGCTGTAACGTGATGAGAACGTTCCAACAGAGGTCTGTGCGGTATTCTTATCCGTTCTCAAATCCGTTCTCTCATTCCTCTGTCTCCTGATTGGCTGAAAGAATGACAGGCAGGGAGGCAGGCAGGCCAGCGACTGCAGTGAGGGAAGGGGTGTGTGTGTGAGAGCGAAAGGGGGGGGGAAGAAGGAGGGAGGGAAGGAAAGAAAGAAAAAGGGAGGAAAGGTGGGACAAGGAAGAGAAGAGGAAAGCAGGGAAAGAGAG
>NW_024802935.1:6259054-6331921 GCF_019175285.1 Sceloporus undulatus | reverse complement strand
TGATTTTGCTTGGCGGTCCAGCTCCTTTCCAGAGTCCTCTTCTGTCACTGCAATGCTTCTCTCTCTCTCTCTCTCTCTCTCTCTCTCTCTCTCTCTCACACACACACACACATACACACACACACACACACACACCTACTTTCTTCCTTTCTTCCCTGCCTCCTCCTTCCTCGGTTTCTTCCCAAAACTTCCCCCTGCCCTTCCCTACCCTCCTCACAAGCAGCCATGTTGCTTTTCCTAGGAATAGAGGGTAGAGAGTCAGAGCAGAAGTGGCAACAGTTGCAAAGATAGCACAGTGAGGTTTGGGTGCTAAGAGGTGTTCTAATTCTGGATCAGGACCAAAGGAAGAATGTCATCTCAATTTTTGCATACCACAGAATTATAAGAGGGCCCTGTGTATTAAAGCTATTAGAGAGACATGAAAACTAGCAACTACTGAATTGAGTTTTGCTGTTGTTGTTTATTAACTACAAAGAGGACATTCCTGAGGACTGTGAACCAGCCCCAAGTAGTTTGAAAGAAATCTCTACCATTTCCATACCTTGCTGGATAAAAGAGAAAAGGCTGGTTTTCCAGACTTTGGCCCTGGCCATTAAGGCCATCCTAGGGGCGGACTCGGGGTGCCACATCCACATGGCACATGCCCCAACTCTGCCCCCGTGGCACCATGACACTGTGCACCGGCACGTGCCATCACGGTGCTCCTTCAGCATTGCGTGCTTATGACGCAGTGCTTAAGGAGCCTTGCCAAGCCTCAGCAATGCGGCTATGGTGCCCTTTCCAGGATGCAAAAAGGAGCCACTCTTTGTGGTTCCTTTTTGCACCCTGGAAAGGCCAGGTTAGGTTTGTGGCATGCAATTGTCATAGCCCCAATCTGGCTGAAACAGGGGCGGCTCCATGCTGCCCCTTCGGGGCTGTCTGAACAGCCCCTTCTTCTGCTTACTCTGGCCTTTAAATTTGAGAGGGGTAGACCTTGAAAAAACATTTTTTTAAAAAAAAATCCAAGCTGTTATTGTAAATTGCAAATGCATATTGTGTTCAGTGGACTGGAAGGAGGATGCTTCAAAGCTGTGCATGTTCACAATATAAAAAGACTGCTATTGTGTCACAAAGGCAAGTTTCTGTTTTTCTTTTGATCTTGGGCATGATCACGAGAAACAACAGAAACTAGAAAATTACTTCTTTACAATTCCCTAAACTGCATGTTCATTTCTTGAGATATGTAAGATATATTAGTATAGCTCAGAAGCAGAGTAATTAGTATTCAAAAGCAAAAGATGAGCAACAACCAGTCCTGCTAGAAGTCACAAACACACTATCTTGCCTGAAAAACCGAAGAAAAACAAAAGAGGCTTAGTCTTCTTGTTAAAAGCATATTAAATAGGTTTACTTACAAATTGTAAAAGTTATCAAACATGTCATGGTGTGAGGCCCTGTGACATGTGTTCTTCAAACATGGAAGACACAAACTGCAGATAATAAAATGGAGGACAAACTCCTTCTAACTAAGCATATATCTACACTGTAGAAATAATGCAATTTCACACCACGGTAAGTGTTGTACAGTACCTCCATCCTATGAAATCCTGGGATTGCAAAGTCTTTAGCCTTCTCCACAAACAATGCTGGTGCCTCACAAATCTAAAATCCCAGGATTCTGTAGGATACACTCAGGGCAGGTAAAGTGTTGCCAAACTGCATTATTTCTACAGTATAGATGCACCCTTAGAAAATCAAACAGAAAACGTCAGAATACATGCTATGCCAAAATTCTTACAAAGACATACAAACTAGCAACTTCTGAGTATAGTCATGCTATGACTGTTATCTTTAACACAACTGGCCCTGAGCATTAGTGGCCCAACCCTGCTGAGGAAGCTTCGTGGAATAATTCTGTCTATATTCAGTGTCTTGTTGTATGAGCAAGTGTGGTGTGTACAGTAGCTTGCTTGGTAATTGGGATATCCAATTTAGTAGCACTCTGTTCCCTCATCTTCCTCCCCTCCCATAGCATTATTCAGTCATTTGGCTCTGTGTATATGTGTGTAAGGAAGCATAATACAAATCTTATGTGAGCAGAACAAACTGCACACTATAGTCACCTTGCATACCCTGCAAACTGTTCTAATTTGGTAGAGACAGTTCCAGTTATTCCTCTGTCATCCAATTTTTTTCAAATGTTGTTTTATGTCTCTTCTTCCCACTTTCCCACTTTCTCCTCTACTTTTTCCATTGGTGCAAACTGAACTGAAAGTGCAAACATAGCAGGCATTCAGTTAACCCAACAGGAAGGGAAGGAAAGGAGAGAGAGTTTAATCTTGCCCTTCCCAGTAGGCTCAGGTAAAAATAAATGTAGCCTCTCCTAGCTTGTTCGTTCTTCCTCATTAATAACTTTTGCCATCGTAATCACACTCAAATGTTGCTTAGCCACATGTCCCATTTTTCATCTGTGAAATGTTGGAGGGCACGACCTCCCAATCTGTGGAAGAGAGATGTTATTGTCATGGTGTAATCATCGAACATCCTCTCAATCAGTTTTATGGAGAATCAGTTCCTGAACAGGGCTTATGTGTTTTTGTTTTCTGTCATGAAAAGGTAAATAGGGGGTATTGTTTTGAGTTCTGTGCCATTTGATTCTCTTGGCTTGACTTACTGACTTATCTGACTGACGGGTTTGACAGTTTCTGCTAGAAATCTATAGGGTTGGTTTTTTTTCAGACTAGGGCCTCTCAGCCACTGTGATTCCTGTCTGCAATATGACTGGTTATTTCAGATTGTCTTCTAATAGCAAAAATCCTTAATAACATCCTGCCACAGATGACACATATGACATGTAACCTAAATCCAGATGAAATTTTTCTGGAGGTACACATTATAGCAACTCATTTATTTTCTGTTTTTGGCACAGACATAGTCTGGATTGTATCAGAATGACTAGTGTTGGTCTGACATCAAGAATGGATGTATTCCTTGGGGGAGTTAGACTCATACAAAAAATAACCTAGTTAACACGGGTATTCCCGGAATGGAATCATGCAGCCTTCCAGGTGTTGTTGGACTGTAACTTCCAGCAGCCCTAGGTATTATAACCAGTGCTGAGGAATGATGGAGGTTACAGTCCAATAGGATCCAGAGGATCAAATTATTCCTGTTTTAGGGCCTAAACAGAGCAGAGGTAAACACCAGCATTGGGGCACAGTGAGGACATGGCGGCTGCACTCCGCCGACTCTGCCCTGATGCCAGCGTCATGCCGCCTGCCCAATCAAATGGTGGGTGGTGTCATGCCATTTCTGTGGCACAGAATTTAGATGCACTGTGCCAAAGAAACCCTGAAAATCCACTGCAGTGGTGGCAAGGGCACCTTTTTTGCCAGCTCTAAAACGAGCTGTGTGGAGCCGCTCCTTTGAAGTGGTCTGTTTTGCCCCTTAGACTATCAGTGAGACCTGCCTCTATTTTTTTTTAGGCCTTGTCACAGGTGATTGGCTCTGCTTCAAGTTAATAAACCCCACCTTTAAATCTCAGTGACACCATCTCCAGAATACACTCAGATACCAAAATGCTCGGTTTTAAAAACACACACAAAACCTGGCAACCCTATTCATGTCTGTTTTACTTTGAAGACACAAAAGTAAATTTGTGATATATTTATTTTATGCATGTGTAATGTATACAGCAGCTTTTTCCTATAAAGCCCACTGCACCTCAGAGTTGCTCAACAGATATTTCAGAAGGTACAATTAAGTTACCATCTGTTTTGGGTGGCATACATGCAGATTTAAATCCAACTTTCCAGGCATGTCAAGGCTATGATTTGATAGCATCAAGTTGCTCTGTGAATTTGCTCTCATTTTGCTGGCTCTACCTAAAAGTCCATGTTCATTGTAATGTTTTCCCCCCATCATGTTCAAAGTTTTAATTATAGCCAGCTACTGAGCCTTTCAGAGTTTTCATCACCATATGTTCCTAGTGGCTCACTTTGTTCCACATCTGCTGATTGTACATTACGTGTTCAATATTCTCTCCAAAAACAAATAGGTCTAGAGCCTTCAATAAGATTTTTTTGTTACAGCTGTGGAATTAACTGCTCAAAATTCAAAGACCTAAAAGCATTCTTATTTCAAATCTGGTTTTACAAAAATGACACATGATTGATGTCTAACTTTAATACATCTTGGGCTGTATAGGGTGCAATCTAGGTTCATTAGCATAAATGAAACCTTTTCAGTTGGCATCAGTTAGATATTGATTGCAACCCCCCCCCCCCCCGACTGTAATTATGAAAGGTCTTCTATATTAAAACATTGTAAGTATTCATGTAGATGGCTTTATAAAATGAAAACTAAGTGCACCTGAATTTTGAAAAACAGTTGATAAAGCATTTAGCCTTTTAAAAAAAAGACTTTTTACTGAAATTTATGTATAGATGAGTACAGACAGGAATTATTATTCTGACTCAAAATGGACTTGTTTTTGTTTTTCTGTCTGTTATGTTTTGCGTTTTGCTGTTTTCTTCTTATTCTTTCATCCAGCCAGACAAAATAATGTGCTATAGACTCATTCATTACAAAGGGGTTGATATTTTCACAGAGCTTATCATGTCATTCTGAGCAGCCCCTTGTCTGAACTAGACATATTGTGGCACCTGGGAATTGCCAGACATAGGCAAACTGCAAAATATGGTACAGAGCGACAAAAACTTATTTTTTAAACCCATTCACTCAAGAACAGTACTGTGGATATTTTGGTTTATGCTGCCAAAGAATCTGCAGCATTATGAAGGAATTGGGTTACTTTGAGGTGATGGAAATGATGATGTACTAGTGCAGAACAATACAGTTTTGTTTATTGGATCAGATGAGAAAGGAGAAGCAGGATGACAGAGGAGAAAAGCAAAAGTTGAACTGTCTGAAAATAAAAAACAAAACAAACAAGTTTTTTGTGGGGTTTTTCCAGCTACGTGGCCATGTTCTAGAAGAGTTTATTCCTGATGTTTCACCAGCATCTGTGGCTGGCATCTAGAGATGATGCCAGCCACAGATGCTGGCGAAATGTCAGGAATAAACTCTTCTAGAACATGGCCACGTAGCCGGGGGGAAACCACAAAAAATCTATGGATGCCGGCCATGAAAGCCTTCAACAAAACAAATAAAATTCTCAACTTTTCTATATTCAGGTTTTGGAGAAAACAGCCTGCGGACTCCCCCAACGAGCTGCATTGCCGCCGGGAGGTTGCGCCAACCATAGAGGCCCTGCCGGGCCTGATACGCCCCAGCATGCTTTGCTGGGGGCGTCAGTAAGCCCAGCATGCTTTGCTGGGGCCAAAAATTCATCTGATTGGCTGGCTGAGGGGCCGGGGAGGAACTTCCTGTTTTGGCCACTCTAGGAGGCTCGGAGGACCTCTCTATGGTCCTGGTTTCTGGTCCTCCAGAGAGCTGATTGGTCGGCTGCCCTAGAGGGGAGGAGTGTGCTCCCTGCCCCTCCCTCTTTGCAGTGGCCTATATAAGCCTTGTTGCCTGGCGTTCGGGACCATTTTTGCCCGGCTCCCCACCCTCCCTCCCTTGGGTTGGTGTGTTTTTGTCACAACTGAGAGGCAGCAGCATAGGCCATGATCTGCTGAGAGTGGTTTCCAGGGCCTTTGGACCCGGGTATATTGAGGGCATACATTATGGCCATTGCGGGGGCCATTACGTTATTACATTACCCGGTGACTAGGGGCTTAAGGGATAAGAGGCAATCAGAACTTCACATAGCTGCGAGATTGCATTCCCTAGCCCATAGTTCATCCCGAAATTGCGGTCATCGATCAACCGGGGTGTTGTTCGATTTTACAGATCATGACCGCATGCTTTGGGCCAACCCTACACTGTTTTAATGTTGAGTTAATAAAGTTGTGGCCATTCCTCCAACTTTGGTGTTGTGTTTATTGTGGCGGCGCCCCTCCTAGGCAATTCCTTCCTTGTTTTGCAGTAGACATGTTTTCCAACTTACCATTTATCACTGCTTTTGAAATCTCAGAAGTAATCACAAGTGATATTGCGCTGGCTTCTTTTTGGCTGGAGAGAAACACTGGCTGCATATTTCTTTCAATATACTCCTTTGGCTATCTTTCTTTGAATGTACTTCTAACTCCCACAAGACTCCGTCCTCAAATAGAATGAGGCTTCTGATGTTTAGAGCAAGTCTCAATGCATTCTTAGGAGCAATACTTGGCACTTAAAGCCATGGAGGGCAGAAGATCAACATATTTGGCTCATCCTGGCACTGTTTGCTACTTCAGCTTGGGAAAATATCACATGCTGCCTTCAAATGTCTGTAAATCCCAACGCTGCAGGACCATACCTCTCCTTATGCAGAAGAACATCCCTTATTCACCTCCTTCCTGTCCCTCCTTTCATTTCTGCACATCAACTCTCTCAAATGTCCACAGCAGATTTGGAGGTCAAATGGATGGAGACATGAGAGAAAGAGGAGGAAAGAAAATCTCTGATGAAGATAATTCAGTGAATAGAAGGAGCTTTTTGGACAATACTAAAATAAAAGATATTCTGTGAATATACTACATGTTTTTCCAAATTTTATTTATTCTCATGTTTGCATTGCATGTTTACCTTTTTCCTCATTTTTACTTCATTGACTTGACAAATAATGAATCATTTCATAAGTAAGGACTAATAACAATGAATGATGGATGGGATTTAAAATGCTTCTAAATCATTAAAAGAATTAAAATCAGTATTCATTTTTAAAAGCTTAATTGAAATAGAGCAGACTTTTACTGACCAAAGGCTATCTGTTAAACAAAATATATTACAGAAAACACAATACAGTCAAAGGATATGAAAACAAAACAGATTGTTTAACCAATATCTCCTCATGGTATATGCATATAAAGAAAGCAGACATTCAAAATTTTAACATATTGTTTCATTGCCCACCTCTTTTTATTGTCCTTTGCCACATTGGCAATATACCATATTGTGTTCAGTCCATTCCTTTTTAATAGACTGGATGGCCACTAGGAAATTAACCAAATCATATATAATTCTATGGTACTTGTTCCATCAGGAAAAACAACTACATATACCCTTTTCCCATCACTTTTGCCAAGTCAGGTAAAGAGAATAATCTTTGAATACTGGTGATATTGAGTAGGTGGTAGAGTTTTTAGATCCAAATATTTAGAGGATCTCGGGTGCTACACCCCACCTCAAGTCTCAAGCTAGAGTTCCAAGCTGACAGCAAAAACAGTAGGTTTATTTTGGAAGCTATGGCTGCGATATTCAGGCATAGTACATTTCAAGTTATGCTAATTCTGTGTTTGAGAGGGCATTATCCAATAAGGCCTCACCATCTCGGCAAAGGTCACAAATTATACCAACTCCAGGTAGGATCTAGTCACACGTCGCTATGGCAGATGGTGGTGATATGTTGTGGCACTCTAAATAGCAATATGCAGTTGTGTCTAATTACCATAGTGCCATGGAGTAATGTCATACTGAAGATTTTGTGGGAAATTAAATGACAGCTAAATCCAGGTCATTAAAATTACTTGGTTTATCAGGTAGATTTTTATTTTAAAATGGACCTAGGGCTGAACTTCAACTCAGCAGAAACAAATTACCTAGAATATTCCAGATCTTTTTTGCACACCATATAGAAGATTCCTAAATAGAAGACTGAAAGATATTATGGTAAAGGTAGAAAAGAAGCCATTAATAGTATGAAAATTAATCTGGAAGAAACAGAATTGTGGTCATTTTTAATAGTTCAGTTAGGAATTTTGCCAAGCACTGAGCCAGTCAACTAAATAACTAGTTAAGCTTCTAAAATGGCTTGGCTTCCTGTACCCTCATCAGTTATTCATAATCTCTTAAGAGTTTTTGAGCACCACATCTTGTCAGATGATGTTTCAGTTGCAACAATACCAGACAGTGGAAGGTCCTCCTTAATATTTTTTGAGTTTTACAATACTGTCTCTTCTACTCTGTGATGCCTCTATTGGCCTGCAAGATATTGTTGGACTACAAATTCCACTATGTCTCACCATTGGCTGTTAAGAGCTGATGGGAGTTGAAGTTCAGTAACATCTGGAGCAGCACACGTTGTCCATTCCTTCTGTATGCATATGCGTTTTTTACACAAAATATCAGTCTCTCCAACCATTAAAAAAAAATCCACAAAACAGCATTAACTAAATACTTGGGATCAAAAGTGAACAACTAGTGAGATGATAAAATTTGATTTCCCCCAGCATAGTAGACTGACCTAAAACAGTTTCCTATAATTTCTCACAAGCAGTTTTGTTTCTAAACACAATAAAGAAGCCACTTTAACTAGAATTAATTTCACCCAACCTAACTTTTATTTCTCTATATCAAAGTTTCAACAAGTTTGATCTTATTGCATCTCACTGCTTATTAGGCTGCTTTACTCTTTTTACCATTAAAGCCTCAACTGCTGAATTCTCTAATGTAACAGTCTGAGCTAAGATTACAGTTTATTGGCTGATTCTTGAATGTTGAGATTTTAAAATAAAAAGATGAAATATTGCTACCAGCAGTGACACACAGTCAAATGAATCCTACTTTCTTCCTTCTCATTTTAACTCATAGCCATTTATCAAGTTCTAACATGTAATATGACAGCTGAAAGCTTATCGGTATGCCACAAATGCATTTTCCTTTCTGTACAATCATTTCATTCTTCTCACACTTAAGACTAAGCATTGTCAAAATATTTAAAAACTAGAATTATAAATATTAAAAATACAAGAAATAAAAAAGCTGTTCCTAATACTAGAAATAAAGTAATGCTATCATAGAATGCACAGGGTAAGTGCATTTAGTTATGACATCATTGGCCAGCGCTTCAGCTCTTGGCACACCTCAGTTTAAAAATACATTGTCAAAGAAGAACTAGTGTGATGTACAGTGGTTGTTTGAGAGTTAGACTATGACTCTGGAGACCAGAGTTCAAATCCCTGCTCTGCCATGGAAGCCCTTTGGTGACTTTGGACAAATCACACTCTCTCAGCCTCAGAGGAAGACAAATGCAACCCCTCCTGGAAAAAAAAATATGGCCAAGAAAACCCTGTGGTAGGTTTGCCGTAGGAGTGCCATAAGTTGGAAATGACTTGAAGGTACACAGCAACAACTTTATGAAAGGCATCCCAATTCCCAGACAAATCTTGTAGACTTCATTTGAATACAAGCAGACCTCTGCCATATCTGTAACTAAGCACAATAGCTGATCTCACACTGGTGGGTACATGGAGTTGTGCAAACAAGTTGTTTAGAGAGGGGTAATGGCTTTAGAGTTCCAGCTGGAAGGACCCCAATGTACCCAGGATAAGAACATAGTGATGTATTTTCTTTTCATCTCTTACTCAGCCTGCAAAATTGGATTAAAAGCAATGGATAACGTGGAAAGCTTGATGCTCTTAGCTTTAGTCTATCGCCCAACCTCAAATGGGTGTCTGAACAATAGAACAGGGTTGCCCTAAACTACTCAGATTTGCAGGGTTCATTATTAACTTCATTATAAGATGTAATTGGCCATTTTCTCTTCCAGTCACAGTCCCTTACAACTCACAATAAGGAGAATCAACTTGATTTGCTTTGGGATTTACCTTAGCTGAATTTTCTTCTAAATATTTCACTTAGACTTAGAAAAGTAACTTTCCTCTGTGCTGGTGACTTCAAAGATGAAGGGCCAAAATAGACAGTTTGGATGAGATGACATGAGGCTGCCCCACCTGAAGGTGGATTGGGGGAATGGCAGTCGCATGCTGCAGCCCCGATCTGCTGCAGCACTAGCTGAAAAAGGAGCGACTTTCAATCGCTCCTTTTTTGGCCATGGAAAAGCCACCTTTATCAGCTCTTCTACGGCCCCACAGTGGCTTCCCAGCATGGGATCCAACTTGGGAGAAAGGCAGGATAAAAATAAAATAAATTCCAAGAGGCCTGGAATCCAGCTGACCTGCGGCCACTCTGGTGCCTTCAGGGCATCATGAGGATGTGGGGCATGTGCATGCCACACCCCCAAGCTGCCCATAGCTGCCCAAAAGGTGGCTTTTTGTGCCGGTCTGTACCAACCCATAATCTGGTATGCATAGGGATCTTATAACACTTCAAAGACTAACAAAGATGTTGACAGCCCAACCTTTCATAGACTTAAATCTACTTCATCAGTTGTATGGAGTGTAGTGCCTAGGAGCAGGTCTTTAAAGCCATGAATGATTTGGTTACATGTATGAATTGTAATAGAAATGCAAAACATTTGGGTATGGTGATGAGGTAATAAGCTGAGAACTTCTTTTTTTTCAGTTAGTCTCAAAGGTGCTACAAGATCTCTCTACATACTGATTCTACACATGGCTATCTCATGAGAAAATAAGTAATGGTCCTGTGATTATTGCAATTCTGGTGTCTCTTTTCTTATGGATTGGAATATCTACCAAGAATTTCCAGTCTGCAGGCCATTGTTTTGTCTTCCAAAATGGTGGGCAGATTTTAGTTAGAACTAGAGTAGATTCTGCATGTGTAGCTCAGACCAGGTCTATTCGTATGTGGTCTGTTCCTGGTGATGTATTTCCCTCAAATACTCAGAGTGCAACTCTCAGTTCACTTTTTAAAAATGGAGGTTTATCCTCATATATTTCTTCTTTAAATGAACCAGTCATCCTTTCCTCTTTTAATGTAGTTCTTTTGTGCATTGTTTCCATCATCTTTTTATTTCTATTTGGCCTAGCTGTTGGAGAGCATCCCCACTCTTGGTTTTAATTTTTATTTAATTTCTTAGATTTTTGTTGAAGAACTCTCTTGTTCTTCCTTTTTTGTTTTTAAGCTTCTTTTTCACTGCATTGAACATTATAGTGGCTCTCCTTACCCCTGTGCACAAGTCACTATACATTTTCATTCAGGGTTCTGGTTCTGCTTTTGTCACCTTTCATTTTTGCTCCTTTGCAGTCCTTGATTGCTATAGAATTTCATCTTTCTTTTTGGTTAGAGACAGTGACTGTCAGACCGTCTGCTTTTGTCTCTGACAACACCCCTGGTTTTAGTCCTGAGTTCTTGTGGCACTAGATCAATTAGACTTAATAGTGCAAATCTGTTTTTCAATTTGTTTTAAAATTCTTTGGTTATGTTTTTCAGGTTGTATTTAGTATTCCTCTCTAGCTTTACTCTAGCTTTTGCTATAAGTAATTCATGGTCTGTGCCACAATCAGCTCTTGGCCTGTTTTTGTTTTGCAGACAGGCTAGACCTTCTCTGTCCTCTGCTTCCAATTATGTGGTCTATTTGATTTCTATATAGTCCAATAATTGCACATATGCAGTTACTTCTTGGGTTGCTTGAAGAATATATTTGCAATGAACAAATTGTGGACCTCACAGAATTCAGTTAGTCAGTTTCCTGCTGCATTTCTGGAACCCATGCCAATTTTTCCTGCAATCTTTGATTATGCTTAGTTTCTTATTTTTGTTTTCCAGTCATCTATGATTAGCAAGAAGTCTTGTTTTGGTGTGTGAACAATTTGCTCCCGGACTCCCACACAGAACATCTCTATTTCTTCTTTTGCTTCTATGGCTGGAGCATAAACCTGGATTATGGTCATATTAATTGGTTTTCCCTGAAGTCTTATTGATATGATTTCATCATATAAGGCTACCATACACCAAGAAAAAAGAAGCACTTGTAAATTTCCACTTTGGCATTCTGATGATAAGTTTGAATAGGAAGCAGGAGAAAAAGCACTATATTTCTCTTTCACACAATTTTAGAAAACATTTAAAAACAAAAGTTGATCGTGTTAGGGGATGATTAAAACATATGCTAACAGGCAGTAATGGGTAATGGTTAGAGTCTAACTGTCACATTAAGACTCTGCCACTGAACAGATGGGCCAGGATAGCACAAGGTGAGTGCATGCTATCCAGCCCTAGTCCCAACCTGGATAGGTCCCCAGGCTGGCACAGGTAGGGTGGGTGTTTACATGTCTGCCTGCCTACCATTGAGCCATGGACTTGCTACTGCCATGCACCCCTTTGCTCCTTCCACCTTTGCTGCTAGTGTGAAGACCCCCTCCCCATGGCCAAATATTGTTGGGATGAAAATTCAGCAGATTTAGCACAGCCAGTAGAGAAGAATGCTCTTCACTAGGAAACGCAGCCAAATTATCTGCAAGGGTGGATAATTTCCACCCCCTTAAAAACTAGACCTTCTGTTAACAGCAAAAAGCACATATAAGTATGTAGCAATTATTACTTTTAGTAAAAAAAATAGTATTTTAACACATAGCTGTATTTATGGTATCAACAAGCCAGCCTTTCTAGAGTCACACTAAGGTAATATAGAAGGTATTTCTCTAACGCTCTTATTTCTTCACAATTCCTGTATGCTGCTAGGCCCTAGAAGAGTCTTAATTTTTTAAAACATTAAACATGGCACATGAGCAAAATGCTTCCATTTAGTTCACTATTTAGTAGAAACTAAAGTTTACTCCTACTCTTAATCTAGAAGTGCTGATACAGCATAGTAAATGGCAGGCAAAAGTAGCAAAAGGTGATAAAAGAGTTATTACTATGCTGAAACATAGTAGGTGGATTCATTTACATGGTCCTGCAAGTAGCTAGATAAAAAGGCCCCATTGATTTCCTGCTGACCCTCTTTCCCAAGTTAATGAATGAAATCTACTTGTGTCAAAAGCCAGGCCTACACCAAGAAGATCTGTAATTTGCATCAGCATTCTGGGGAAGATGCTGATAAGCAAGACAAATACAAGGATTTGAGGGAACTTCTGTCATAATTGCCCAGCATACCAATTTAGAGCATACTCTATTAAATCTCTGCTGCAAGTGCTGCATGCTAATGGCTGGCTTGAGCAGTACTTCTTTCTTAGCATTACTTAGCTTGCTTGTTCCTACACCACTGCTTCTGAAGGATCTTCATTCTGTTGATTGCTCTAAAGAACTGCTGTTCAAAATTAGCTGAATCCTGCAGTGTGCCAAAGGCAAGACAACAGTGGCAGAAAACACTAAGGCTTTATCAGTATTTTGGCCACTTTCCCTGGGCTTTCTCAGACTGGGTGGCAAATTGCTAGATTCCCAGAGGGCTTTTATTTTCAATGAAGCAATGCCAGAATTAGGCAAGTGCTGGGTAGATCTTCAGAATGTGCTTTTGGGAGTTTTATATGGTACATTCGTTTTGCAAGGATATCAACAAAACAACTAGAAAAAGGGCTAGCAACTTTTAAATTGCTAAGAAAAGGGACTCAAACAATGCTCTTTCATAACTCATTTCTGTTCTGGATGTCATCCAAAACCATTGGTCCTGACAGGCTGACAACCCACACAACAGGTTATTGTGACCAACTGAGTAATTGTGCTTTCAATTGAGGGAGAAGAAGGTATAACTAGTTGTATGGCTCTCTATAAAGAGAACTATAAGGAAACAATGCACCATGACTTTTCTTAACTGTTTTAGCCACTAAACTCCCCTCCCTCCATCACTGTATCAGAAGCTGTTTTTAGTTCCCAGCAGTCTGGCACATAAAGCCATTAACTGCAAGTTACAGTGTGAGACTGTGGTTATTTTCTCAGAAATAAGTCTTGCTGGGTGCAATAGGCCTTACTTCATAGTGTGTTTTACAACTGCAGCTTTCATCTTCTGCAAGACTCATCCTGAATCTGGTGCTATTTATTTTCAGTGGATAGGCCCTGGGTTCTTGTACTATGGGAGAAAGGAAGCAAGAGCAAAGAGTCCTGTGGTACCTTAAAGCAAGACAGATTTTATTTAGCATAAGCCTTCATAGACTCCAGCCCATTGCACCAGATTAAAAAGAATACATAATTTCATATGTTACCTCTTACTTGTCTCTCCCATCCCAAACTAAATAGCTTCAAACATTAAGGAGATGTTGTAAATACCGATGAAGTGGACAAGTTCCTTGGAAGTGTGAAGAAGACGATGTGCCCTCTCGACCCTTGCCCATCGTGGTTGACCATCTGGGGGGATGGGATGAAAATGTTGTTACATCTTATAATTAATACATCCCTTAAAGAGGGAATTTTCCATCCAAATGAAAACAAGCAATAGTCAAACCACTATTTAAAAAACCCTCTTTAGATCCCCTGATCAGAAATAACTACAGACCGGTCTCCCTGTTACCATTCTTGGGCAACGTTATCGAGAGGGCAGTCTCCCTTGAACTCCAAGCTGTTCTGGATGAAACCGATTATCTGGACCCATTTCAAACCACCTTCAGGGCGGGATACGGAGTTGAGACAGCCATGGTCGCCTTAGTCAATGACCTCCGTCTGAGTATCAACAGGGGAAGTGTGACCTTGTTGATGCTCTTGGACATCTCAGCGGCTTCGATACTATCGACCACGGTATTCTTCTGAAACGCCTGAGGGAGATAGGTGTTGGGGGCACTGCGCTTCAGTGGTTCTGTTCCTACCTCACAGGCAGATTCCAGATGATGATGCTGGGGGACTCATGCTCTTCCAAAAGAGAGCTGACATCTGGTGTCCCTCAGGGCACCATCTTGTCCCCCATGCTGCTTAACGTTTACATGAAACCGCTGGGAGAGATCATCCGAAGACATGGGGCGCGGTGTTAGCAATATGCTAATGACACCCAAATTTATTTCTCTATGTCTCCGACTGCTGCAGTGACTAAGGATGGCCTCTCTCCTCTGAATGCCTGCCTTGAGTCGGTAATGGGCTGGATGAGGGAAAACAAACTCAAGCTGAATCCAGAGAAAATGGAGGTACTCGCGATAGGTTCCCCAAATCCAGGCATGGAGATTTGTCAACCAGTCCTGGACGGGGTCACACTTCCCCTAAAGGACAAAGTGCGCAATCTGGGGTTCTTCTGGATCCATCATTACAATTATCATCTCAAGTAGATGCGATGGCCAGAAGTGCCTGGTACCAACTTCGGTTGATACACCAACTGCGTCCCTACCTGGGCCGAAAGGACCTTGAAGCAGTGGTGCATGCACTGGTAATCTCTCGTTTAGACTTCTGTAACGCGCTCTACATGAGGCTACCTTTGTATCAAGTTCACAAACTTCAATTAGTACAAAATGCAACAGCCAGACTAGTCACCGGTACACCTAGGACTGACCATATAACACCAATCTTAAGATCTCTACACTGGCTGCCAATTAGTTTCCAGGCGCAGTACAAAGTGTTTGTCATTACCTTTAAAGCCCTACATGGCTTGGGCTCGAGTTACTTGAAGGAACGCCTCTCCCTACACAATCTGCCCTGCATTCTCAGAACTACAGGGAAGAACCTATTGGACTCCCCAAAGACTAGATTAAGATCTACTTCCCATAGAGCATTCACTGTGATGGCTCCCAAATTGTGGAATGGCTTGCCGGAGGAGATCCATCTCATTATCACCTTAGATGCTTTAAGAAGGCAATCAAGACAGATCTCTTCCGGCAAGCCTACACCTCAGACCTGCTTTAACAGCTTAAGATGATACTCCACTCAGAACTTGATGAGGAATCAGATTTAGATATTGCACATGTACAGGTATTTTAATGTGTTTTTAAATTTAGCTTTGTATAATGAGAATATGTGTAACTTTATATATGTGCTGTTCTCCTACCTCGATCCGTAGGGAGAGACAGGATATATAAATATAAATTATTATTGTTGTTGTTGTTATCAGAAGAGGATGGGATGTTCTTGTCCTGTCCTTTCCCCATCCTCATAGGGCAATCACAAAAACATTTTCATATGACATCACGCTTTCATATAACAGTGTCCTGCCATTGAAGTGGAATTGTCCCATCCTTGCCCTTCATTTTCTATTAATGGAAGAACAGGACTCCCTGAAACAACATCTCAGGCTTGGCCAAATTGATCACCAACAATGGTCCACCCTGGCCTCACATCGGGAGGCATGGAGATGCACTATCCACGATGCTGCAGCCTTTTTTGAAAGCTCACGGCGAACAAGTCTCGAAGAGAAACGACAACACAGAAAGAACCACAACCCGGAAACATCACCCAAGGAGACTTTCTGCTGTGCTTTCTGCAACCAGACCTGTTTGTCCCGGATTGGCCTTTTTTTCACCAACGCGCTTGTACAAAGCGCGGGATGAGTCCTTCCTGAATCTTCGTTCGCGAAGCAAAGCCAGAGAGAGAGTTAATGCAATTCCACTTCACTGACAGTTTAATGACAGGATCAGAGCAAACATATGAATGCGTTTTTCACAATTACTGTCACAGATGGGATAAGGATGGGCTTCGCTCCCATACTCTCTGATAATCTCCTAAATATCTGGATTGAAAATTATAAGAATGTTTTATTCAGCATCCCATCCTTTATGTAGACTATGGTTCAAAACACACTGCAGAAATAATCCAGTTTAAAACCACTTTAATAGCCGTGTCTCAATGCTAGGGAATGCTGAGAACTGTAGTTCTGTGAAACATTTAGCCTTCTCTGTCAGAGAGTTCTGGTGCCACAATAAACTAGTTTCCAGAATTCCCTAGCACTGAGCCAGAGCAGTTAAAGTGGTTTCAAACTGGATTATTTCTGCAGTGTGTTTTGGACCTTAGAATGATTTCAATGGAGTGTTCAGATTTTCATGAGGGAAACTACTATAGTATCCAGTGGAATATATGGTGAACTTTGCATTTCTCTTGAAAATGAAGTTCCACTTACACAGACAATAACATTATGAATTAAAAGTGAAATTCTATGTTAAATAAAGCTCAGAACTCAGAAGTTTTATTTTATGGCTTGAAATCTTTTAAAGATTTATTCTATTTGTTTGTTTATGTAATTCCCATAGCACCATCATTTGGGGGCAAGTCAATATTGTGAAATACATTAAAATTATACAAACTGAAAACTAACAAGAAAGAGTTGCTTTATACAAAAGTTGTACCCATCTGTTTGAGGGCAAGGGAAATAGGCCTACACTGTGCCTCCAATTTACTGTTTTTACCTAATGTATTTTTTATGGATAGTTGTCAATGAAACCAAGGGTTAAAGTGAGATGAAATACACCATATGGATGGAGATACTGCAATGATTTTAAATCAATCACTGTTATGCTGGGAAGAGTCTACGTTTGTCAGATAACTTTGATTTGAGGAGCAAATACATTGCTAACTTCTTCTCATCTCTACTGGATCTTTATAGCAAAACAATGCATCTTTTATCATTGTAGAAAAAGAGAGAATTGAAATTTAGCAAGAATGAGAATTAAACTGGTAAACTTATTTTACTGCTTTGCCATTCGGAAAGTGCTCAAAATAAACTTATAAGAAATACACTAAGTGGTGCAATAAAGTCAAGAAATTTTGGAAGCAGAGCTGTCAGTTTGACATTTTGCCTGGTAATTTCTGAAATTATGAATTAAGGATCCTTTCCATTTATTAAGTTACACACTTTACAGGTTATTTGTATTTACTGAACAATGACCTACATAATCTGCAAATCACAGAGGCAATTTGGCTGACATCCAAATCATTTTATCAACATTCATTGATCTTATGGCTTTATTTGGATGGTATGGACATTAGCCAGACTCATTTGGATGTCTCTAATCTTTCAATTTATACAAATAATACAATTAATGAGAAATGTAGCTTCATTGAATCAGTACCATCTAATTTTGAAAATGTCTAGGTTGTAGAATCTACCCTGTCTTGGTTATTGTACTTTGTTGTTGTTGTTGTTAACTGCCCTTTAGTCAGCCCTGCCTCATAGCAACCCTGTGGATGAGACATCTCCAAGTCCCCCTATCCTCCACTGCAGTTTAAGTCTTGTACATTCAGGTCCATGAGCTCCCTAATTGAGTCTAACCATCTGGTGTGCAGACTTCCTCTCTTCCTAGCCCTCCATCTTTCCAAGCACTAATGTCTTTTGGAGTGAGTCATGTGGCCAAAGTATGATAGCCTTAGTTTGGTTATCTCGGATTCCAGGAGGAGTTCTGATTTTATCAATTCAGGGACCCATTTGTTTTAGCTATCCATGGTGTCCTTAGCTCCTGATTCTCTATAAAGATCTGACAAAATTTTACCTCCTGACTCCACAGAGAATTAGAGACATCTTCACCTCAGGATGTAATGACATATTTTAATATTGTGTTGTAGTATTTTTAGATAATATATTGTTTTAATTATGAATTTTAGATAACTGTTATTGTAATCATTATTGTATGGAATGTATTGGTTGTAATCCCACTTCGATCCATCAGGAGAGGCAGGAAAATACAAATAAAATTTATTATTATTAAATGAGTTGATATTTTCCTATCCGTTTTTTTCCCCACTGTCCACTCTCACATCCGTACATGGTGATGGGGAATATCATGGCATATACAATTCTCACTTTAGTGCTCAGCTGTATGACTTTACTCTTTAGCATCTTATCTAGTTGTTTCATAGCTGCTTTTCCCTAGTCTTCTTGTTTTTTGGTTACAGTAACCTAGGTATGGGAACTCTTTAACTATTTCAGTTTCTTGGGTCCCATTGTAAGCGAAAGGTGGGATATAAATCCTTGAAATAAAATTTTTAAAAAATTCAAATTCTTCATTTCCTAGGTTGAATTTATGTATTTCTTCCACGGTCATAATAGTGGTTTTCTTTGTGTTCAGCATTAAGTCTGCCTTTTCACTTTCATTGTTGACCTACTTTAGTAATTGTTCTAGGTCTGTGATGTTTTCTGCTAGTAACATGGTATCATTCACATATCTAAGATGGTTGATATTCTTTCTTCTTATCTTCACTCCTCCTCCTTCTGAATGTATGCCTGTTGTTCTTATGTTTTTTGCATATAAGTTGAACAAGTATTGTGACAGATGCATCCTTACCTGGCCCCTTTGCCAGCTGCAAACCAGTGTGTTTCTCCGAATTCTGTTTTGACAGTAGCCTCTTGTCCTGAGTACAGAATTGTGCATAGCACATTTGAAGAACATACAACCTAACAGGCCCTACTAAGGATCCTTTCACACTAAATAATTACACCACTGACTCCACCTAAATATCATTATTCTAGCCTACAGAATCCTGGGATATGTAGTTTCAATGAAATATTTCAATTTCTCTACCATAGAAGTCTAGTGCCTCAATCTGAAGATTCTACAGAATGTAGCCACTTTAGTTAAAGTGGAATCATACTGCTATACTATAACTGTATACAGTTGGTCCTCTGTACCCTCTGTATTTTTCATCTGTGGATTCAGCCATCCATGGCCTGAAAAGATATAAATTCCAAAAGCAAACCATGTTTTTGCCATTTTATATAAGGGGTACCATTTAACTATACTATTGTATCTAACTATACTATTGTATTCTGGTATCTACAGGGAGTCCTGGAACTAATGCCTGTGGATACCAAGGAGCCACTGTAGTATGAAGGTCCCCTAACCTAGGCTGGACAAATTGGAAATTGGAATATTTGGTTTGGTTCTAGATCAGAGGTCAAAAACAATGGGGCAAATGTAACCTTCCTGGATTTCCAATCCATTACAATGGACTTCCCCAGAGGCCCATGCCCTTACCCCTATAATAGTCCTTTTGGGTTTCCCAGCTTTTATCATTCTTTACCCATCCAAAAAGGCTGAAATATGTCACATAACCATAACTAGTAGCACTAAGAGCCTGATACTAACATATACTTATGGCAGGAGAGTAAGACTCACCACTGGAATATGGCCTCAAAGAATTTTTATGAAATTGCATTCATTATTATTATTATTATTAACCTTTACTTATGAAGCGCTGTAAATTTACACACCGCTGTACATACAATCTTTTTCATTAGACGGTTCCCTGCCCTTGGGCTTACAATCTAAAAAGACATGACACAGAAGGAGAAGGGAGTGGTGGCGGGAAAGGGTAAGAGGTCCAGCAGTTCCTCTCTACCTCCAAGGCCTGGACCAAGGCAGATGGTCTGGAGGGAGGGCTTGGCTTCAGAATGGAAAGTTAATCTTCATCCAGGGAAAATACATACTCTCAAGTAGGATAATACATATACAATACATAGCAATACAGGAAATGGTTTGATAAACAGGCACCAAAAGAACATCAAATAGTAAGCGACAATTATGCAATGCCTGGGAAGGCTTCTCTGAACAGGATGGTTTTCAACTCCGTTTTGAAGATGGTTAAAGAAGTGATGGCTCTTGCTTGTGGGGGAAGAAGGTTCCAGGAGTGAGGGGCAGCGAGTGAAAAGGGGCGAATCCGGGATGGGGCAGAGGAAATCCTGGGCTGAGACAGCAGACCTTGACTACCAGAACGGAGGGCCCGAGTGGGAAGGTGAGGAGAAAGAAGGTCTGATAAGTAAGGAGGGGCCAATCCATGGAGGGCTTTAAATGTCGACAGCAGGAGCTCATACTGAATGCAGAAAGGGAGGGGGAGCCAGTGAAGAGATGCCAACACAGGAGAGATGTGATCAGAGCGGTGGGTGGAAGTGATAATGCGTGCAGCTGAATGCTGGACAGAGATTAAAGGACGGAGGTGAGAAAGAGGAAGCCCAGCCAGGAGGACGTTACAGTAATCAAGTCGTGAGACCACTAGGGCATGGACCAGGATCTTGGCAGTAGAGGCGGAGAGATATGGTCGTATTTTGGCAATATTGTACAAAAAGAATCTATAAGCCTTGGCTGTGGTCTGTATCTGAGGGATACACAACAGAGAAGAATCAAAGATAAAACCAAGACTGCGGGCTTGCTGGACTGGTTGAATAGAAATGTTGTCCACAGAGACAGAAAAGGAGTGTTGAAGGGTGGGCTTAGGAGGAAAGACAAGAAGCTCCATCTTGGACATGTTGAGCTTCAAATGCCGATGGCGCATCCACTGCGAGACAGCTGTGAGGCAAGACGAAACTTGCTGTTCAAGCTTTGAAGAAAGGTCAGGGGCGGAAAGATACAATTGGGTGTCATCAGCATACAGATGGTAGGAAAAACCAAAAGAGCTAATGAGTTTTCCTAAGGACAGTGTGTAGAGAGAAAACAGAAGGGGACCCAGAACAGAGCCCTGGGGAACTCCAACAGATAAGGGAACAGGAGAAGAAGTCTGACCTCCTGCAACCACTGCAAAAGATATGCCAGACAAGTAAGATCTAAACCAGTCAAGAACAGAGTCTGAGAACCCAAGGTCAGAGAATATGTCAATTAGGAGAAAGTGATCAACGGTGTCAAAGGCTGCAGACAAATCGAGAAGGATGAGAACAGAGTAAAGGCCATTAGCCTTGGCCTGTAAAAGGTCATTTGAGATCTTAGTGAGAGCTGTCTCTGTGGAATGCCTTGGGCGGAAATCAGACTGAAAGAGCTCGAGGATGGAGTTGGCTTCAAGAAACTCAAGGCAGCATGAATAAACAACCCATTCCAAAACCTTAGAAAGAAAGGGAAGAAGAGAAATCGGACGATAGCTAGACAAAGAGGAGGGGTCAAGAGAAGGTTTTTTCAGAATTGGAGAAATGAGAGCATGTTTGAAGTCCAACGGGAAGGAGCCTGTAGAGAGAGAAAGATTGAAGATATGGAGAAGTGAGAGCAGAAAAGAGGGAGCTATAGAGATTAAAAGACGAGTAAGAATTGGATCAAGAGAACAGGTTGCAGGTTTGGAAGAGTTCAGAAGTGTAGAGAGTTCATCCAAAGAGGCAGGAGGAAACAAAGAAAATTTGTCAGGCGAGGGTGATAGAAGATTAAGAGCAGAAGAAGAATTGGGTGGGGGGGGACTATCTCAGAGCGAATAGTGGTATTCTTAGAGATGAAATAATTAGCAAAGTCATTAGGAAAGAATGATGAAGAGACAGGAGGAGAGGGAGGTTTAAGCAACGTGTTGAAGGTGGAGAACAAATGCTGCGGGTGCCTCTCATTGGCGGAGATCAATGATTTGTAATAATTCTGTTTAGCCATAGAGAGGGCCCGTGAGAAGGAAGAAAGAACAAATTTGAAATGGATAAAATCAGCCCACTCTTTGGACTTTTTCCAAAGACGTTCGGCCGCTCTAGAGCAGGACCGGAGAAACTTAATGTTGGGGGTAAGCCAGGGCTGAGGCCTAGTCTTAGAGGAAGAAGTGCGTACAGAGACAGGGGCAAAATGGTCAAGAGTCGAGGAAAGAGCGGAGTTAAATAAAGACATTGCTGAATCAGCAGAATCCCCGAGATTTAGGGAAGAGAGAGATGAATCCAGGGTCAGACCAAGATGGTTAGAGTCAACAGATTGAAGATCATGAAAATGGCGTTGAACAGTGTGGCGAGGAGGTGGAGTATAAGTAAGAGCAAAGGAGATTAAATGATGATCAGATAGTGGAAAGTCAAGTGCCAGGTAGTCAGAAATGGCGCAGTTTGCAACAAGAACTAGGTCAAGACAGTGACCAAGAGAATGAGTTGAAGAGTTGGAGTGTGGTTGGAGGCCAAAAGAAGCTAGCAAAGAGTTAAAGTGAGACATTGTAAGGTTATTGGAATCGTCAACGTGGATATTAAAGTCACCTAGGATCAAAGTGTGGACTGAATCTGAAAGGAAGAATGTCAGCCATGATTCAAAGTCTGAGAGGAACTGGGTGGCAGAGTCAGGAGGGCGATAGATAACTGCGACCTGGAGCTGTAGAGGAGAAAAGAGTCTAATAGGATGAAACTCAAAGGAAGAGAAATGATAGCTGTGGAGAAAAGATAGGACTTGAAACTGGTAGGAGTTAGATAGCAAGATACCAACCCCTCCTCCTCGACTCTCAGGGCGGCTTGTGTGGGTGAGGGAGAGACCACCAAAAGAAAGGGCAGCGGGGGTTGCAGTATCATGGGCTGGGAGCCAGGTTTTGGTGAGAGCGAGGAGATTAAGGGATTTGGAGAGAAAAAGGTCGTGGATTGCTGCTGCTTTAGGGGCAGCAGAGCAGCAGTTCCAGAGGGAACAGAGAAATAGAAGCAGGGAGACAGGGAGAGGCCAAATGGGGATCAGGTTAGGAGAAATGTGGCGAGCCATGGGAAGGATGGGGTTCGCAGAGAAAAGAAAGAGGTGTAGCTGGCTCTCTAACTGAGGTGGTAAAGGAGTTTGAGGGCTTTACAATTAAAGGTCAACAACAACAACAAAAACAAAAACAATAATAATATTGGCAGCTGAGGCCTTCTGGGGAAGAGTCCGATGCAAGCAGGAAGTTCTTCAAGGGAGCCCAGGTTATATCTGTCCTTCTTCCTGTGGAGAATTCTGGGACCAGAAGGAGAGAGAGATGGAGCCAGGTGCCTTCTGGGGGGGGAGGAGCAGAGTTCCTTTGCGGAGGGCAGATGGGAGGCCCTGCCTTCTTTCCCCTACAGCTGAAAAGGGGCTACCTACACTTGCTCTGGATGTTAGCTGTAATATGATTTGTAATAAAGTGCTCACATTAGCCACTGCTATTAGAGTCATTTTGGTCAGAAAATTCTATTTCCTAAGAGAGAGGGAGTGCACTTTTTTGTGGGCTATGTCCCTGTATAGATTCTCAATAGTCAAGGATTTTTCTTGTCTGGGTTTCCCGACACTCTACAAACACTCAACAAACCACCTCTTTAGAGGTTTTTAAACAGAGGTTGGATGGCCATCTGCTGGGGGTGCTTTGACTGTGAGTTCCTGCATGACAGGAGTTAGACTGGATGGCCCGTGTGGTCTCTTCCAACTCTATGATTTTATGTTTTCCAACCATGGTTTGAATATTGCTGAATATTCTTTCCATCCCTAGTTAGGTGCAATGACTTTTGAACCATTCCTTTGAATGGTCTGCACAAGGGCCTACCATCTTGGCAGATGTCTTCAAATAAGAATAGTTTTACTTTGACTTTTTTCAGGCAACGGTTAGAGACTCTGCCCTTGATACTTCAATATCGAATTTGTTAAGGTGAATCCTCTCAGAAACACAGTTCTTGCACTTTTCTGTAGTTAATTACATGGGGTAGTGAATCTCTGTCTCAGTCTCAAACTTTCAGTAATACACTAAGGCCAATTTCATAATACCTTACATCACATATGACTCACAAGGATAACATCTGCTTGTAAGACAGCCAAAAAAAAGACTGGTGTTCATGTATTTTATTCTCCAGCTGAATTTGCCAGTTTTTTCTGATGCAGTTTGAGCCTAAAAACATTTTGAACCAATGTATCTTTGTACCTGTTGTTGTTGTATGCCTTCCTATCATGGGCTTTTCTTGGCAAGACTTGTTCAGAGAGGCTTTTGCCTTTGCCTTCCTCTGTGGCTGAGAGAGTGTGACTTCCCCAAGGTCACCCAGTCTGTTACCATGGCCAAGCAGGGATTTGAACCCTGGTCTCCCAGTGTCCTAGTGCAATGGTCAAACCAGAACACCCTGCTGACTCTTTTAATAAAAACACATATTGTATTGCCAACAAAAATGATTAGGAGAATTACTCAGGACCAAAAATCCATGTCGACTCTTTTGTCCATCCAGGAAAAAAGAAAGAAAAAAGAAAACACAATCATAGCATTTTGATAACAATGTTATTTCAGAAGTTTCTGAAGTCAGCTTCTCAAGCTTAGTTACATGATAGTGTAACAATTAACACAAGTTCATGTATGTGCCAGCCTATGAAATTCAACAACATATCCATAATGCTGCTATCAAATTAGAATAATTAGATACATGAAACCAAACAGAACAAGTCTATAGAATTTAATCCGGGAGATAAAATGAAAGCTGGCATAAGTAATCAACCCACGGTTTGTGTTTATGTGTTTAAAAAGGCACTACCATGGATATGCACTCTGGGATCTTCCAGGAAATCTTTATCTTGCAACATTGTTATATTACGAAACAGCTAACATTTCAGATTGAAGGAATGTACAGTTTAGTTAGCAATGAAACAAGCTGTGCAAGTAAACTGTAGAATTGCCTTCTCGAAAAATTATAAAGGAACTGGACAGGCGGCGGCTGTGTATACTTTACTTACAGACTATCTGATTTTATTACTAGAGATAATGATCCTTTGGCCTGACTCCAGTTCTTTTTACATGTGTAGCTATATCCTAAGGTTCTGGGTGGGGGCAGACTTGGCATGGACTTTAATGGACACAACTATAGCAGTGTTATAAGGTTTTCTGCTCATCAATATTTCCCATTGCTCTTGGTAGATATTTGATTTTAAAATGTCAGTGCAGCATCTTATTAATCTGCTATCAATTGAACAAAATTAATCAATTTTTTATGGATGCATAATTCATCCTTTATGGATTACCCATCATCTTTTATGACAGCAAACACTGTAATCTGATGGGATTACACAACTACTGAAGAACAGTTTCTCTTTCACCAATTTATTTTGTACAATCCTATTTTTTAATGGGGAGAGGGACCTGTCAGTGGATAATGCAATTATATTTATCATGTCTCTGCGCATGGGCAAAAGACTGCATCTTAATGCTTTACTCATGCAGTAAATATTGCTAGAGTATGCTATCACTTTTAAAATACAGTTTGAGTACCCCTTATCCAAAATGCTTGGGACCAGAAGCGTTTTGTATTTTGGATATACACAACACAAGAATTATAGCACATACTGTATTTGAAAGGCTGGAGAGAGAGAGATGCAAAAGATGGTAGGATGTAGAGACGTAAGGCTGGAGAGAGACACTGAGGATCTGTAACATGGCAGGAATCCCAGTGTACTGTTCAGCATGAATCTATGCCTCCTGCTGTTTCACAGATCCTTACATCTCTCTCCATCTTTGCATCTCACCCCAGCCTTGTGTTTCATTTGTTTACTACTTGTATTGTGTAAGAGTCATGTGGCTGGAGAGAGAGTGAGGATCTGAAAGAGAAACAAGCAAAAAAACACAACTGCCACCTCAAAGGCATTTTTTGGGTTTTGTATTTTGGGATTAGGGATGCTCAACCTGTACTGCCACTGCATATGACATGTCAGCAGTAGTGAGTCCATACCCATAGGTACATATGTAAAGTGCATTGTAGATCTGCCTGCTCTAAAGCAAGCCATATTGAGTTTAATGAAGCTTACTTCCAAAGGATACATAGGGCAGTTATTTCCAAAGTGAATTTAGGATGTAGAATAATTTCTTTAGCAGGAGTCCAAAAGATGTCACAAACTATGACTCTCGGGGTACTTTGTGGGAGAAATTCCTGATGATTAGGCATTGGGCTGAGAAAACAACCAAAGTTCATTTGTCTTCTTTGTCCTTATATCACTATCACTTCTGCTGTAAGCATGATTATCAATGGAAACACAAAGCCTATAGAAATGAATTTTAATATGAGCCAGTTCCAAGCCAGTTTGGATCAAGAACAAACTAGATCAATTATGGGAGCTTTTGTCAAACTGGGATAATCAAGTGCACGGTGATTAAAACAATATATGACAAAAACGCTAAACTGAACAACACATAATACTGTATAAATTCAAAGGACCTGATACAACCTGGATGCATTATATGTGCAGATTATGTCCACAGGATACAGCACAGCCCCATTTCCTTGTCCATTAGCTCCCACAGGCATGTGCTGAGCACCAGTGTAATCTAGTACCTAAGTGCTGGGCTGTGTGCTGCTGCTGCTGATGATGATGATGATGATGATGATTAATCTCACATGCCTTTCATCATACTGGAGTCCACAGTCTGGATCAGAGCTATGAAGAAATATGTTAAATATAACAAACTCCTGTGACTCATTCTTTTGTTTGAATTTCTGAAAGTTACATTTAAAAAATAATCAAGTATGTGGGAATGTAATTATTTTCTTTATGTAATGTCTAACATTTTCTGGTTATTTTTACTTGTTAAAATTAAAAGGTATATTTTAAGGGCATTTAAAATCATCTTGATAGGATTTTGTTTTTCAGAACAAGTAACAGAAAGTAACAAACAATATAGTGAAGGATGTAACAAGTAACAATGAATTACTTTTCAAACATTATAATGTGTAATTGAAGAAAATATTTTTGAACGTTACTTTCTAAGCTCTAATACAGACCCAGATTCAACTCCTTACTCAATCAAGAAGGATAGCAGAGGCTATTGAAAAGAATGGGGATCCCACTCTCTCTTTGTACCATGTAAACTAACCACATGTTGCTTTGCATGGCAAAGAGCAGAAACACACACAGGAATAAAACACAGACCTCCTTCTCTCATTGCCTTCATAGTTATAAATAGTATAGGGGATGCATGGCTCTTCTGTGTGGTGTATGCAGTTCCATCAGGGACATAGCTAGGATTTTAGGAAAGGGGGGGGGGGGTTGTCCAGACTAAATGCCACCATTATAATGGGGCTTGGGTGCGGTGGCGCAGCAGCACACACCATTCATTTTTCTAATGGAAGGGGGGGTCCGGACCCCAAGAACCCCCCTTGGCTACATCCCTGGTCCCACAGATGTTGTTAGACTACAATTCCCAGCATTCAGCATCATTGCTATACTAGCTGAACCGCTGAGATTTGCACTACATGATTGCAACCCCTGCTCAAACATGGTCCGTGGGAAGCTAACCACTTATGAGTCAATTGGATTGGGCCTTGCACATTAAAATTAACAATAAAGATTGGGCATTGCACATTATAATTAGTAATAAAGACTTGCTTTCAATTATCTTACAAATCTTGGAAAATGTATGTGTTCAGATCACAACTCATGGAAGCCCCAAGCTGGTTGGAACATCCTGAGCACTGTAAAATTAAAAACTAGCTTTTCTAAATGTGGCTATTTATGAGCCAATGTCTTATATTAATTTCAATAAATGTCATTCATTGATCAATTCTAATAAAAATCATTTAGGACAAAGCCTTAACATGTTTTATATTTCTGTCTCAGTCCCCCCCCCCCCCCAATCATTGTACAATGACCAAAGAAACAGCATAGTGATGGTTGTGGGGAAGCTCTGAATCAATGAAAAGGTGGCACCTTACACACTATAAACACCTGCAGCATTTGTTGGTGCTTGTTCATATTACTTCCACTGTTCTATGCCAGCTAAGTGCAACCCCACCAATCACAAATTAATTAGATATTTGAACAATGCTCTTTCAAGTCATTCTTTCTGTTCTAATATAAACAGATTATTGTGGAAAGATTGCACCATCCACATTAGAAAGCAGTTGTTACAATGGTCAGCATCAGTTGTATATCCAGTCTGGGTTCTAATCCAGAATCAAAGCCCATTGTTAAGAATGTAGAGCTTCCTCTATGTGTTTTCATGACGTCTTACATATTATTATTCTCATTATTTAAAACGTATTACCAATAAATTAGTGAAATGAAACAGGAGCCATATGACTTGGAAATAAAGTATCTTAAAGTGATATCTTCAGTCATCCCAAATTCTAATTTTGAGATTAATAATCAAACTACCCAAAAGCCCATCTTTCTGGAAACAAAAGGCCACACAGTTCACTCCTACTCATTTTCTCAACCTTTCTTTTCAAGAAAGCTGGACAGCTAGCACCCCTCCCCTTACTTTTCAATCCATTACCTATTTTCTCTAACCCTTTTCAGCTGACCCTTAATATATAAATAGTTTCAAATCTATCATAATATTCACAAAGACCACAAAAAACATGGGCATATTTTTCTTAAATAATCCAGCCAGAATTTACAGACAGCTACTAATAGAGCCTAAGAAGAATGTTGTTGTTTTTCCCTTACTAGATGGGAAGAAGATGAAAATAGTGGAGACAAGTGGAACTGGAGCAAACAATGGCCAGCATGGTATTACTACAAAACAGACATTGGAATTTGTCTTAAAGTCAAAACGCTACCTCTGCACCTGTATTTCATTTTCTGTCTTTCTTATAAAAATATCACTAGTTATATACACAGAAAGGCCTAAATACCCTAAAGACACCAGATCCCATCTGATCTTTGAATCTTAGCTGGGTCAGCCCTGCATAGTACTTGGATGGGAGACCACTAATGAATACCAGGTGCTGTAGACTATGGTCCAAAACACACTACAGAAATAATCCCATTTGAGACCACTTTAACTGCCCTGGCTCAGTACTAGGGAATCCTGGGAATTATAGTTTATTGTGGCACTGTAGTTCTCTGACAGAGAAGGCTAAATGTCTCACAAAACAACAGTTCCTGGATTTCCCTAGAATTCAGCCAGGACAGCTAAAGCAGTCACCATCTGGATTATTTCTACAGTGTGTTTTGGACCCATATATCAGAGGAAAGGACTGGAAAAAACACCTCTGAACATTCCTTGCCTAAGGAAACCCCATGAAATTTATCGGGTTCTTGTAAGTTGACAGGCAACTTAAAGGTGCATGCATAGACACACAAACACACACATACACATACAGCCAGAGAGACCATAACCAATAATTTACAGAATTATTGGACCACATGAAATGCAGCCACATAAAATGGGCATGGGGCAGATAAAAGATTTAGCAACTTGGCAATCATTGGAACACATGAAACATGTTGTATATATGGAAGACTATGAACTGAAATGGTGCTGCTAAGGGAAGCCTTTATCATACTTCTTATTGGTTATTTTAATACCTAGAATAGAATTTTCTTCACCCGTCTGTTATTCTTACTTCCTTGCATATTATTGTGTTACTTGTTATTAAAGGTAAAGATATTCCCTTTGACGATGTTGTCAAAATGCGTCTGACTGTAGGTGGCAGTGCTCATCTCTGTTACTAAGCCGAAGAGCCAGCGTTGTCAAAGATGACTCTGTGATTATGTGGCCAGCATGACTGCACAAAACGCTGTTATCTTCCCACCAAAGTGCTACCTATTTTTCTATTTGCACTTTTATATGCTTTCAAACTGGTAGATTCGCAGCTATTACTTATTATTACTTGCATATGGGGAGATTAGTTAGAATATCTTACAAGCATGAGAATCAGTTGGGTGAGCAGTTTATAGGATTTCTGCATGTACAACCCATAGCCCTTGTGCTATTATGAGATGTAATTACTGGGCCTGAACTTCCCATTTTCATTTTGGTAAAACCTGAGTAAAGTGAGCCTATGAAACGTATTTCATCAAAGAAATGTGTTGTGTGTTTTGACATCCTTTTGAAATGTCTTGATAGTTATACAGCAAAGAGTGCTGACTTAAAACTGCCTAAGTGTCCCAATAACAAGGGCTACATCCAGCCTGCTTGTAAAAGAAAGTCATTTATGAAATCAATTTACTTGCATTATATTAGTTTTTGTAAAAATATATCTGCTCTTTTCTGAACCAGGAAGCTTGCAGTTCATTAGATTTTTGTTCTATCTGTCTTTTAATAGCATACTTGGTGGTCTCATTCCTTTCAGCTGGGCAGCAGAAGAGGGCCACCTACAGACAAAGTAGATGTTTCCACAAACGTAGGGGAAAACCAGAGGTGTAGCTAAGGAGAGGCAAATGAGGACACTGCCTCCCAAATAAGAACCTTGCACCTCCAATTTAATTTTTTCCTCAGTCTTCAAATTTCTAGTATTGCTGTAACTTAAAACTTCAGTTGAACATTTAGAAATGCAGTTGAACCATGCAAATAAAAGGGGCAGGCAAAGCGACAAAGGGAATGTGGACACAATTGTAAGGATTCTACATGTGAATGATTTTCAGTATCTCTCTTTCTAGAATCCCAGAAATTTGTGGGCTAAGGAGGGGACATTTTTCATGGGGATAAAATTCTCATTTGGAGGGGGAAATATAAATTGTTTTCCCTCTCCCAATGCCACACTCCTCCCAAATCCCCAGCTATGCTCCTATCCCCACAGAATGCTATAAGCTATCAGGGTCTTGAATGGACCAGGAAAATATGTGTCCTGCATGCTTTAAAAAAATCCCCTCTCTGTTTCCATGAACTGATCCAAATTCATGGGAACCTGAAGAGAACTATTCCTGCCAAAGGTGAAGGGATGTGGCACATTTGTTATTTATTCCTTCACACATCGAATGCTTTTATTCCTTGCCTATCGGCTATGTACAAAAGCAATTTGCTACCATGTAGCAAGAATAGTTATGGTCAAAGTAATTGTTTTTGAATATTCAAGGGATTCATTATGCAGGAAAACATCTTTTTTTAAGTCTTATTTTTCTGTGTAAAAAAGAATGAAATGCAGAACAGTATGCTATGTATTGAACATGGCCATTATGATCCAAGAAGCATGGTATATTGAGAGTGTCACCTAAAAATAGAGTGGAAAAGATAGGGGGACTAGTCTAATCAAGATCCTTTTATCTTATGGTACTCGAGTGGGAAATTTGGATGTCCATTTACTCTTTACAACCCAGGATGCTAAACTCTTTTAAGGGCTCTTACTCCTTGGAAGAGTGCAGCCCAGGGATTAAGGGGAGAAACTACTCTCTCTGATGCCATATGATTCCATGTGACTGTAATTGCACTACAGTGCTATATTGCTAAGGTTTTGGTATTAAGAGATTGGGAAATAACTCAGCTACTGGACCTCAACAGTTTCACATAGCTGTGCCATGTGCTTTACAAAGGTTGCATCCATAGTGGGGAAATAACCCGGTTTGGCATCGCTTTAATTGCTTTGGCTCAAGGCTATGGAATTCTGGGAGTTGGAGTTTGTTGTGGGGCCCAGAGCGGAGCTCAGCCATGAGCCAAGGCAATTAAAGCGATGCCAAACCAGGTTATTTCCCCAGTGTGGATGCAGCCACAGAAAAGGCATATTCTCTCTCTGGGAGCTGCTTTGAGTCCCACTCTGGGAGAAAGGCAGCATACAAGAGAAGCAAAATAAATAAATACACTAACTATTGTCCATGCCTATACTTCCTTGTGAAGTTCTAACTTGCCATTTATCTCATTCATCCATCATGCCTCTTTGTAGCTTTCCTCTTCAATAAGAAGTCTTGCTGCAAAAAAAACCAACAACAACAACAACAACAACAACACTACATCTACTGCTTCTGTCACTCCAATAAAAATATCAGAGGACAAAAACGAACAAACCAACACTTTTCTGAAGGGACACGTTTGCCACCATCTGGGCCTATTTCACAATTATGTTTTTCCCCACACATAGGTAGTCTCCTGTGGTTAAAAGAAGAAGAGGAAGTGCACAACATTTTCAGACAGCATTATGTACAACTGCACACGTCTTTCTTTTGCTCTGGACACAGAAATCGATGGAGAAATGCATTGAGGAAAACTTAACTCAGCATGTTGACCTTGGTCCAAAACACACTTGCAGAAATAATCCAGTTTGAGACCATTTTAACTGCCTGGGCTCAGGGCTAGGGGATCCTGGGAACTGTAATTCTGTGAAACATTTAGTCTTTTCTGTCAGAGAGTGCTTTGGTGGCCACAATAAACCCCAATTCCCAGGATTCCCTAGCCCTGAGCCAGGGCAGTGAAAGTGGTCTCCAACCAGATTATTTCTGCAGTGTTTTTTTTTTACTTTAGGCTGTATCTGCACTGCAGAAATAATTCAATTTGAGACCACTTTAACTGCCATGCTTCAATGCTATGGAATTGTAGACACTGCAATTTTGTGAGGTGGTCCAGTAAAACCATGGCAAAACCTCACACCAAAAAGCACAGTCCTGCAAAGCTACATCTCTTTATTAAGCACTTGCCCTGAAGCCAGGTTGTCTTTTTTAAAATCGATGGAAGGCTGCCAAAGAGGGGGGTTAAGGAGGGCTTAGCTGAGCAGCAGAGAGAATGTCAAAACAGAGGGGTTTTCCCCCTCCCCTGACTACAGCAGATCAGCTCCAACTCACCCTTCCGTCTACATCATGTGCCACATTTCTGCTGTCAGCTGAAGCCTTTGGCAAAAGCTGGGATCACAGAGGCTGCGAAACTCCTGGGGAAAGAGCAGGTTTTTAAGTATTTAAAAGCTAAGGGCTTTGGGATTTTGGTTAGGGCTGGCGCAGCCCCTCGGTTTCTCCTGAAGAAGAGCAGCATTGATTCAGCACCAAGACATGGCTGTCTCCCAGAGCAAGGTGGTCTTTGCTCGCCTTATTCTTCCCATCTTTGCTTAGAAGTCACTGAGGGGGTAAGAAAAGGCTGCCAGTCTCCCCTCCACTGGCTTCCCTCGCCTCCTCTCATAGGCTGCAGCCCTGTGGACACTTACTTACCGAGGAGGAAGGGGCTGCACTGAACCCACTGGGGACTGACTCTGCGAAGGGACCCGCGGCTGCTCCTCTTCCTCGGAGGGTTTGGGCATTTGGGTTAAACAGAGGCTGGGGGCCATCTGTCGGGGGCGCTTGGGTCGCGCAAGGCGAGGGTTGGGCTGGATGGCCTTTGGGGGCCTCTTCCAAACCTCCCTCAGCCTCATAGAATCCCGTCCGTTCTCGGTTCTCTTCAGTCTCCCTAAAACACACCCTTTGGCTGAGACAATGGTCCGCAATCCCTTTTTTATGAATGGGGAACCCATGGAGAGAGAAACTACGACATAAAGAAGTGAAGGGCGGGTTGGGGCCCTCCCTCTGGCCGGCTCCGAGTTCGAATGTCGCTTCTCCCCCCCCCCCCCCCCCCCCAAGAGGACCCCCCCCTTCCGAGACACACTGACCAATGGGAAGCCCCCCCTCTCCAGACACAGTGACCAATGGCACCACGGACCCAACTCCCTCCCTTTGCAAAAGCTCTAGGTTCCTCTTTCTGCTCGCTCTCCAGCCTCCGAAAGCCACGCGCGAACCCTCGCTCGGAGTCTCAGGGCGGGGCGAAATTTGGGGTGGGCGTGTCCTCCCCAAACTAGCCCCTCCTCCTCTCGCCGCTTTCGGTCCTGGAGCGCCGCTAGGCTGCCAGAGGGAAAGGCGAGCCACCTGCTTCGCAACACTCGCCAGCGCCGCCGCCGCCGCCTCCTCCAGTGCCGACGAACGGTTTTTGGGGGGCTCTCCTTCCTCGGAGCTCCTAGCGCCGCCATTCCTGGCTTCCCAACTTCTTCTTCCTCCTTTGGCTTGGAAAGTTACAGAAAAAAGAGAGAGGGAGAGAGAGGAGAGAAACCCAGCCCAGAAGGGTCCTCCCTGGCTCCCCTCAGGAAAGGAGAGCAGAACGGAGGGGAAAGAAGGAGGCAGCCCTTCACTCTCGGAAAGGGAAGGAAAAGGTGGCCTCTCTCTCGCATACGACACGCAAGGAAGAAGGCAAAGGGAGGCACGATGGGGACCTCCTCAGCCGCCGCCGCCGCCGCCTCCTCTTCCTCAGCCTCCAGTGCTTCTGGACGTGGCAAGCTGCGCCCTCCGACGCTGGGGCTCCCGCTCCTGGGGCTCTTCTCGGCCCTTTGCTTCAGGCCAGGTGAGAGGAAGAGAGAGAAGAGGGAAGCAGAAGAGGAGCCTTTCTCTCCCTCAAGCTGCATCCATACTGGGGAGATAACCCGGTTTGGAAGCGCTTTAATTGCCCTGGCTCAAGGCTATGGAATTCTGGGAGTTGAAGTATGTTTTGGGGCCCAGAGGGGAGCTCCCCACAAATTCCGACTCCCAGAATTCCATAGCTTTGAGCCAGACAACGAGTTAAAGCGCTTCCAAACCGGGTTCTCTTTCCAGTGTGGGCGCAGCTTCATCAGTTTCTCTTTCTCCCCTCCGTTGTGGGGAACTTTGGGTCTCTGGTTGCCTCCTTGGCGAGGTTCTTCCACTGCTCCTCTTCTGATCCTTTGCTTTTCTCTCTCCAGGGTTTCGGGGGCTGAAGGGTGGACCTCTCTCGCCCTCCTGAGCCGCGCGCTTTCCATTTGTGAATGTCCCTCTCCTGGGGACTCTCTGGTGGGGCTTCTCTTGTAAGTTGGTTGGCTCTTGAGAGAGAGAGAGAAGGCAGGCAGTCCCAGGAGGAGGGAGCCTCCTTGGGGCTAAAAGACGGGTGGTTTCTGCGGAAGAGAGAGAGATATTACACACACATACACTTATGCCGAAGATAAGTATAGATATAGGTATAGATAGTTAGACACACATGCTGAAGATAGGTATAGATATCTACACACACATATATGCCGAAGATAGATACAGGTATAGATAGATATCTACACACACACACATGTGTATACACATTTGTGTATTTGTTGTGAACTGCCCTCAGGTGGACCCAGACTCATGACTTACCTTGTGGAGGAGACCTCACCTGTCCTCCACTTCTCTGCTTAGTTCCTGCAAATGTATGTCTCCGATCTCCTTGGTTGAATCTATATCTATGCACCTGGCCTGCTGTTTCCTTCTCTTTCTACTGCCCTCCACCTTTCCTAGCACTATTGTCTTTTCTAATGATCCGTGTCTTCTCGTAATGTGGCCAAAGTGGCTTCCAGAGGGTGAAAGGCACCAAATACATGCTGTGGGGATACACACGTTGCTGGGTATATTTTGTGCATTTTGGTTGGCCAATAATAATAATACAGTAATAGGAATCCCTGTTTTGTGTGGATTTGGGGTGTTGTACTAATCTATGATGGGAATGGCTGGGAATGGGAGGGAGAAAGTACAGTATGTGTTTGAGGGGATCTATGTGAGAGCATGCCATCCTCAAGCTCACTGCTCTCAAGCTCCTATGCTTAAGGCTGCCACCCTGTGCTTCTTGAATTGGGGGGGGGGGGGGGGGTAAATGTGCCAAGGATCAGGTTGTGCCACCTTATCAAGGTGTTTTTCAAAGCATTCCTTCATATATATATATATCATTTCTACCAGGTGTGTGTGCCTTCCGGCTCCTCTGCTTCTTCCTTTCAGATCTTATCATTTTAAAGCTCCAATACAGTCATCTGGGACCAGTCTCACCAAAACCAGAGGAGGGTTTACTTCCAAGGAAAGGTCCCTTGGTTCAGGCTCCATGGCCCCTTGGGGTGTGATTCAGGAGCCAATTCCCATGGTGCCTTGGGAACGGAGCTAGATCCATCCTGTTTTAAATTCAAATTAGTACATGTAAACTGACATTGAACCTTTTTGCTTTGCTTGCGTTATTTTCTTTGATTTCACCCCCTGCAAAAATATCTCTGGATATTGATGTAAAAAAGCTGATCCCATTTTCAGAAAGAACTGCTCTCTTCTTCCCCAGCCCCCTCATCTACTTGTCTTTTGCTGAGATATCAAACCAAATCTGTTTTCTTTGGTTACCAGGTTCTGCTTAACTTCCAAGGAAACCCTGTCAGATTTATCAGCAATGCAGAGAGCGGTTCTCCAACTTGGGTGGGTTTTGGCTGGCTCCCCTTGAAAGTTGCCTTTCTGGTTGTGCTGGAGGGAGCAGAAGGAGGTGACCTCACCTGTGTCTGTGAAGAAACCCAGGCAGCAAGGGATAAATAAGCATGCCTTTTGTATGGAGGGGAGAGAGGAGAAAGAGGCAGGATGGGGGGAAACAGTGAGTGCAATAATTCAAGGCTAGCTGCCAGCTAAAGGCAGTCGTCCTATGAGTTGAGTCACTTTGGATCCCAATTTTTCAGTCCTGATACTTTAAATATCCCTGTAATAATCTTCGTAGAAAAACTTGCTATTGAATTCTACATTCTGCCTCTACTACAAATGGCTCCTATGCTAGGGAGACTTCTCTCTGGTTTCTCTGTGGGGTAGTTCCACTTCTGCTGTTCAATCTGACCTGTGTGTGTTTGAGTGATTTTAATTTCATCCAGTGCATTAAAGGCAGAATAAGCAACTCTGCAAGGATCTGTGTGACTAAAAAACAACAATAACCCATTGGTGTAACACCTATAGCTGTTGTGTGGGTTTATTCTTCAGGATTTGGAGCATGGGGCTCATTATGATTTTTTTAAATTTCTATGTTTGAGTCCACATCTGTCCTGGCACCTTCTCTTGTAAAATGTGAAGTCTGGAGCAGTCCTACCTCAAAGCACTTCTTAAACTGTAAGACCCAACTGATTTTTTAAAAAACTGGACCTTTGAAATATCTAAGGCCTAGCACGTCTTTCTAAAGATTTTTTCTTTCTCCCTGCAAGTATTGTGAATGCAGTGGCTTCAGTCTACAATCTTCTTATTCTGGAGGAAACTCATTAAAGTCAGTTGGAATTCTCTAGAGTATGTGAATTGTATCCAAAGGTTCAGTTTGACTCCATTTATATTTTCTTGTGCTCCTCAGGATTTCAGCAAACAGGGGAGTATTGAAGTGTGTTTCAAACAGAGAGTTCTGTTTGTAATTTTCTTTCTGCCTAGTTACGTATTAAACTGAACTGTTGCAAGGAAAGCAAACTGATCTGTGTTCTCTATGGAGAATGTCTCATTATTCTTGTAGAAAGAGCGTCAGCCTGTGGTTGCATTTTGCATTGCTCTAAGAAAGAGGCTTTGTGTGCCTGCCTTTAGAGTCAAGACAGAAGCTTTGCAGTGCCCTCAGTGTTTTCAGTCACCAGGCTGTATATTTGGAAAACTCCCTCATTAACCATATAAAGACCACCTTCTAACCGTGGAAATTACTGTAGGTGCACTTTCTCAAGCGTTTGTTCCTAATTAAATTCTGAATCAAGTAATTCCAGCATTTTAATGTCAATTAATGTGACAAAGTATTTTTGAATTTAAACACAGTATTTAATTATTATTGTGTCTTGTGTTAATGTACAGGGGAACTAATTATAGTGCAACATGAAAAGGTAGGAAGTGTGTCTAGGTAAGCCTGAGAACAGCGCTTAGACCAAAGCTTCAATTTTATGCATGGTGGCTGGGGAATAACCACCACTGAACAAAGCAGGATTTATATTCAGGAAATATATTCAGGTATATTAAAAAACACATCTGTAAGTGTGTGAGAGAGATATATTGTCTGTGTTTTTAATGCTTTATGGGGGAAGAGAGTGGCTTATAGCAGAAAGTGCTGAACTGATTATCTTTCAAGGTAGTCTCTATATTGTGAAATAATGTCTCATATCATAATTGCGCTTACAGAGAATCTTTTCAAAATTCTGCCACAGAATGTTGTTTTCTCTTATCCTCTTAATGTGAGCTAGCCTACTAGTATAATAGTATTCAAAATAAACACTGCAGCATACTTTTAGACTACTAGCATACACAAAACAAGTCAAACACTTATATAGGATATAAGTTGCCTATTTGTCTTAACAAATAAGGTCTCACTTTCACTGTTATAAGTTGAAAAAAGAATAATTTCACTTGTGCTCCCACAGCTCTGTTCTGTCCATGTTTACCATGTACTCAGTGGGGTTTGCTATTTAGTGACCTAAAGCACTGGATGTTGACTCAAAGGAATAAGCATTCCTTGAGTTCAGTGTTGCCAAAATGCGTAGGAATACAAGTGCATTTTTGGTTCAGCATGTATAGGAATACAGTTGCATTTTTCAGATTCCAGCCTTATATTTCATCAACATGTCCTTCTGTACATTATGAGAAGAGACTGAGCCTGTCATTGTTAGCATCCTTACTAGAGAGTAAATCCCATTAAGCCCAGTCAAGCTTGCTTATGAGTATATATACATAAAGGATTATGCTATGAGAATGGAATCCTGTGTATTACTTGTTTAACCTGGAAGTATAGTTTATGAAACCCAATCATAATTCCTTATGAGTAAAGATGTCTAATCATATTTGAGAGCCAGTGTAGTATTGTGGTTTGAGCATTTGACTACAACTGTGGAGACCAGGGTTTGAATCTCCATTCAGCCATGGAAACCCATTGGGTGACCTCAGGCAAGTTACACTCTCTCTTCATCAGAGGTAGGCAAAGGCAAATCCTCTCTGAACAAATCTTACTCCCCCCCCCCAAAAAAAAAGTATAGGTTCACCTATACTTGAAGCACACAACAACAGTGATAGTATTTGGATGTTCTTTGGTCCCAAAACTTTGAAGGAAGTCCTTTTTCATTTCAAAGGGAGCATGATCATGATTGTTCCCTTTTACATGGTTTTCCAATCATGGTATGTTGCTTACTGGATACGCCAAAGACTAAATTGGTCTGGTGTTTGAGGAATTTGTTACTCAAGCTGACCCGTGAATGGACAGACAGTATATTCGTGGTGGCTGAAACAGACGTTCTAAACTATTTAGACTCATAATGTAGAAAGTGAGGAGACTGGACAATTGGAATTTTGTTACTGATTAATTACATCTACCCCTTGTTAACCCTTTTAGTTTTAAAACAAATAAGTGTTGGTTCTTACATAAAATAAATGGATTATACATGTTCTCTGCAGATAAAAATACATTCTGCTGAATAAAGCATGATTATAGCTACAGCTGTACTGTATAAAAGGTGAGATGGAAACCTCCAGTCCAGAATTCACCATTATCCTGAACTTTCCTGACAAGCCACTCTCTCACCCTTTGAGGAAAAATAATATTGTTTGGTTTTACAGGATAAGCAAAGTCACTTTACATAGGGTTAATGCTCATTGCAACAATCAAGTGTCAACTTATAAAATGTCTATAAGATTTAGAAACCCTGTTAAATGAGTTATTGTTATTTTACTTTTACTGCAGCGTTAATGTGATGTTATTAGTTTATAGCCAACAAACTAAACTACAACACTCTTAAGCTAATGCTTTGGGGCGCTAGACACTTTAAACAGTGTTTTCAGACTATCTGGTGTGGGGAGCCTGCAATTACTGCTTCCCAGTGTGCCAAGGATCAACACTATACAACAGCAGCAGCAGAAACAATACAGTACAAAAATCTTTAGAAAGACATGCTAGGCTTCTCTGTTGGTATGTTAGGAGAACAGAACGTGGCTATACTGTTGCCAAATTCCAGTACATTGAAGTCTTCTGTGTGTGTAGGAAAATGGCCAGGGGCCACTTTGCATCCTGCCTGGGCCCACAATCACTCCTCAGTGATCCAGACTGTTAAATTATTGGTTGATTCATGTTGTAGAATTCTCATGTTCTCTGTTAGATAATTCTAAGGAAGAAAAATTTGATAGCACGTAAGGATCTTGGTCTTCATTTCTCATCTTTCTGCAGCCTCCTTCCCTCCTCAGCACTTTTAAATACTTCTTGGTATGTTGTACACTTTCTTGTACTTGGTGGTGATCATTCTTGTAAGAAAAGTAATCTTGTCTTGAGGTTTGAACTATGAAAGGTATGCCATTAGAATAGAATAGTGGTTATCTTGCTTACAGAGGTGGTTGAGAATTCCACAGTCCCTTTGTTTTTTATGTACTTTGAATGCATACATAAATTGTAGGTAGCTCAGTTTTAGTACATCTTGCAGTTTGGAAACAATTTCAAACTTCACAGCTTCTTTTTGTACTGTTTCATGCAAAGGGAACTCTGAACTTTTGAATTTAACCTTTTCATTTAAAAATGAACAAACAAGATATTAGCATGAGATGCTGTCTTTTATGTATCTGCTTAGAAGTCAGTCTCTCACAAGAGTGTGGGGGACAAGAGTGTGTGCTAGGGATTTTATCTCAGAAGTAAGTCTTTTACAAATACAGTAAATATTAACTTAACAACCTTGTGATTTTTAATAGGTGAGTAATTTGAGAAGTTAAAACAGAACAATAGTCATACAATTGGAAGGGGCCCTATGGGCCATCAGGCCCAACCCTGCTTTGGCTTTCATGTATATACAAGGAAATCTGAATTGAGTCCATAAAGTAAACAAACCTCAACTTGAGGCCAAGGATACTAAGTGAGTGATTTATATTTTTGTGGATGGTGAAAACCTTCTGGCACAAATATTTTCTATTGTAATAGAAGGGTAATATAAAATTCCTATGGTCAAACGTTTAGTACTTGTGGCATGCTTTACTGAGCAAAACATTTCTCCATGAATTTTAAACAATTGTAGTAATGGAGTGAGCATCTGCCTAGTTAAAGATAAAATTTCTTTTCTTAGCAAATGTATATGTTTCCAAAACAAAGCAAAAATCACTATGTGTCTGTTCAACTGGCATTTCCTTCAAAGATTTTTTTTTTTTTAAGAAAGTATGGATTTCTTTGTTTTTCTTTTTTTAAAAAAGTGCTGAAATGGTGAAGAGAGAGAGAGAGCATAAAGCTTGAGGATGTGTTACAGAGGTTATGTTTGAAATGATTCTGTAATGTTTGGTTAAAGGCATTTGAAATTTTCTGCCTGAGTATAACAAGGAAACATTAATTGGCTCCCAAAATAGCCAACAAAAGATATTTTGTTTTACTTCTTGATTTATTGTTTATTTCAATCACTTTATTAATTTAATATAAATTTCAGTTAAAGTACATCTCCATTACTTTTTCTTACTTTGTTGTTCCTTGAAACTGCAAGGAGCTGGGTGGCGTTTCCCCAACCACCCTTTCTTCATAAGGCTCTTTATTGAAGAGAGTGAGAGACACTTAAATGTGGCCTAGATATCTAATGTGAAAAGCTTTGGGATTGAGACAATCCCTACAATAGTTTTATACTACTATTTCTAATACAGGTATATTGAGGAAATTGTGTAAAACTTTATTTTGTACTAGCTATTCACAATTGCATTTTTAAACATGTATGTCATAAAGGAAATAAAAATTTGTATGGGTATAGCCACATTATAGTTCATATATTTTTCCATCTTCTGACATGCATATCATACTTCTGCACAGTACTGAATAGTAGAATTAAGTAATGTAATTTCATTTTTTGAAATGTTTAGAATTCCTTGTGTGCATTTATTTTAGAATACAGCCAGTTCTAAGCAAGTAAATTATAATAACACTTATAATAATTATAACTATATGTGTAGCTGTAACTATGGTCCACATTGAAAAATATGCTCAGGAATACTTTCTGTTACTTTTAAATTATAAGTACAATCAAGAGTCCTGTAGAGATTCTCTATGCATATGTGTACTTCCTCAGATTTGGCTCTTGCTTGTCCTCTGCTGATTTCGCTGTGTCTTGCCCATGGATGTGGATAGTATTCTCAAAGATAAGAAGCCCACTACCCATTTTCTAGGTTATTGCTTATATTGGTTTAGAAAAATTGTTCAAGAGGGACTGAGGGGTTGATTTTGTAGACATTCTTCAAAATTAGACAAGAAAGGTGTGTCTGTTCATTCTGCTGGATCTCTTAATAGTTTTCAGTAATACAGACCACGGTATCATTCTAGGTATCTCTCTGGGTTTTGGCAGAGCTGTCTTTCCAGGAAATCATTTCATCAGTTCTTTCCTTCCTGGAGGAAAGTTTCCACAAAGATGATCAATCTTAATTAATTAATATCCCACTTTTCATCTATATGGGCTCAAAGCAGCACTCCCATGGCTTTTGTGGTTCCTCAAGCTTATTCTCAGTGCATCTTTTAAACATCTGTGTCAGCTTCCCTTATTCTAGTGTCTACCAGATGCTTTGGGCCACAGCTTTCACCATCTCTTAACCATCTCATGCTGAGTGGAGCTGATGTGAGTAGTAATTTGAAACATTTGTTCAGAAACTTCAGTTGATTTTACATTGATATGATATAACCTTCATGTTACCCATTCTCCTTTGGCACTAATACCGTTGGCTTTCTGCATGCACTACAAAGTTCTGAGTTTGACCTATAAAGCCCTACACAATTTGAAGCCAAGTTACCTTAAAAACAATGTTCCTTTATATAATCCTTTCTGAGCACTTCTCACACTTCCTCCAGGGATTCATAAGTTATCAATGTGCAACAGGGATTTTTTTTGTAGCAGCCGCTTTCTCTGAAACCCTTGGGAGATTTGAACTTCTCCTTCACCACTTGTATTTAAAAGGGTAGTCATAATCCTCCTTCAGGTCACAGTTCTACATTCTCCTTGGCATTTTGTGTAATCTCCCAAAGAAGGACAAGTAACATATCAATTGGTTGAAGTACCCTGATTATGGATTTCTTTCTTCATGAAAGACCAGTTGGAGGTGAGGTCATCCTCATTTCATTGCCAAGTGAAAACACATTTCTTCACCAGAATGTATGAAGCTTCTTTTGTTTGGTTTCTGATTTCTTGGAATGCAGGCTTTAGTTTGTGTTATTTAATTGTTTCCAAGATTGTAACCACAGTGAGATTTTCAGATATATGACAGGACAGATATATTCTTAGAAATATAAATAAATTAATCTAAAGATACAAATATTTTGTATAGTATTGCCCTGTTCTCTTCATTGTACTACATGTTCTATGGAGGGCATTCATAGCATTCATGGTGTTTTTCTTGTCAAAAGTGTGTAAAGCCTGGGGTGCTCATAACCATCACCAACACTTACATAGGATCCATGATTAATGAGTGAAATTCAAGTACTGTACTGCCTAAATCACTGTGACTTTGAATCATGAAAGAAAACATTTTCAGTAGTTTTCTTGTTTCCTATAGTTGTCATGTCTATGAGGCTAGCATAACTATGTCATTTGATATTAAGTATCTATTTTTCTGTGACTTAATACAGTACTTCATAACTTTAGTTGCATAACTTTAACTTAGACATTAACAACTTTTATAATCAGGCTTGAACAGTATGTTAGTGTCTTCAGGATCAGAATCCAAATTAATTTATGTGTAAGCACCAATGTGTAAGCACCATCAAACAGCGTAACACACAGGAAATATTTCACTTTCGTTTCACATATTTACGTTCTTCTGTCCATGAAATTCTGTTGTTGCATTCCCTTCCATTGATTCCCACTGACATCTTTTGTGTGTGTTCAGAGCTGTAGGTGTTATGTATTATGTGCTGAGGAAGTACCTAGCACTTTGTAAGCTGTAAGGTTTCATGTAAGCAGCAGTGAATCACAATATTGCAAGACAGTATGCTACACTGAAACCTAGATGATAAAACTTTGGTGATAAAATCCAGTCATAGATGCATACCTCAGTACAAGTGTTTGTTTAGTCTGAGAGCACCAGAAAGCATTTTGAAATTTAATATGGTTTTCCAGAATCCTTTCTTATGTAGTAATAAGTGAGGTCAGTGAGTCAGCACATTTCTAGCTATGTTATGTAAGTAAAAACTGTTTGGTTTTGATGTTGCAATCTTGATATTAATAAATTTCATATAGCTAGTAATTTATATTATGAAGACATGAGAGTTTGCACATAGTAAGTATAAATGTACAGTTCTCCTTTCCCTTATGCGGGGGATCTGATATGGACACCCATCCACCCACCCATGTGTGAGGAGAAAATTGCGTGTTCTTGCACCCCATTGAAAATAATGGGGCGCATGCACACGGTGCACACGCCACAAGAGCATGCGCCATTCATTACATTGTACCGCGGCTTCAGCATATGCTGAAAGCCGCAGAAGGGAAGCCCATGTATGGCACAGGCTCACTGTATTTCTTTTCATTACTAGTTAACTAAAATGAGTAGTTTAAACTACTTAAATTGTACAATAACAATTTCATAGCTCACACATAATAGGGTAACTATACACATTAAAGACAGATTATGTATCACTGTATGAGAAATTCTTCAATGCAGTAACTTGAAACACTTCAGTAAGGATTGCTTGTTTAAATAGGCCTAAATAGAACATTCTACTGTTCTTATTTTGGATTTTTGGAAGCCCATAGGCTGAAAATATCATCTGTTCAAAAAATGGTGTTACTAATTATGTTTCAAGAACTAAGTGATGCAATTTACCTTGCATGGTATAAGGTATTTTAAGATATGTACATAAAAATTTCTAAGTCTGTAATTTGCTTTCTATTACCTATGCATATATAAAATTTAACATTGATGGGATCAAGTAGCTAATAGCAAAATAGCAATCTCTCAATTTGAAAATTGCAGTTTTGCGACTTAAAAAACATTCAGTAACTGGTACTAGGGTTCCAAATTAATAGTTGATTTTATAATGTTTCCTTATCACTGCCACCTTAAAGGTTCATTTTAAGGATGATAGTAACCTTATTGTTGGCATAGAATAAGATAACAAAACTAGTGCTCACTCATGTGATTCACCATTATCATCCCCATCTTATTTATTTATTTATATCCCCTTTCCCCAAACTCAGGGAAGCTCGTAATATTAAAAAACATTACAGTAGGTAAACACATAGCTAAACTTTCTTTTTTTTACCCAGATACAACCTTCTGTGGCACACGCTGAAAAGAAGCATTTGCACCTTTAAGTGTAAAGGAATGTACATTGGAGGGGGGGGACGACAAGGATAATGATCAATAATGTTAATAATGTCAATAATAGATGCATTAGAATTATTTACTTTAAAATTCTACATAATTACTAGGCTCAAAATAATTGGACTACTTTAAGCATGCTGACGTTGCAAGATGTGTGTGTGTTAGTTGATGCCACCTTACATTTAGTTTTAAAAAACTACTCATTTTGAAAGGCATCTGATGTGAAGGAAGGGGGACATTTTGAAAAACTGAACCCCAAAATATTCTTGACAGTGGAGAACTATCTGCTTGATTATTTGAATCCCAGATAATATAACATAACTAGGGCATACAAAAGTATGTTAAGTTTTTGACTGCCCTTATACCCGTATATAGCTAAAGGTATGGGGGAGGGAGAAGGGAAAAGGCATGCACCTTTTTCTCTTCTCCTCCCACCCTCCCAGATCTTTGGCTGTCTCCAGGGAAGTCCCACCCTGGAAGGTGGAAGTCCTGCCCCCAAAAGTCCCACCCCCTCCAGAAGTTCCACTCCAGAACCAGGTAATAACCATTATAAAAACACCCTTGAGTTTGGGCACTTGGACCCTAAAAGGTCCAGCATCACTTCCTTATAAACTTGTCATGTACAAGTCGATAGCAGTTTTGAGGGGCAAAATTATGGATTTTTATTTGTTCCATGGATAAGTTGAAGGTGTTGCTGCCACCACACCCCCAACTGCTCTCAACTATGGGGGGAGACCAACCTGTAAAAGAAGCAATGCCCCCCCCCCCCGGTGCCTTAACAGTGAACTCAGAAAGAGACACTACCATCGTGTCCCTGATGCTCCCCTCACCTCTTGTTCTTCATGAGTACAAGTGCCAAAGAACTGCTGTTGCCGCTGAATCCCTGATGTTCCCCTCGCCTCTTGGCATTCCTCTTTGAGGGGAAGCATCAGAATTGCAGCTGTGGCATTGCTGGTGCTCCCTCTCCCCCTTTCCTTTCAGTTTGGACTCCTCTGTTTCAGGACCAAGTGTTAGGTTTTTGTTTGTTTTTTAAAAAAAGAGAGGATAAACCCTTCCCTGCTTTCCCTGAGACATCTGCTTGTTCATGCCAGCAAAATCAGCCAAGCCCATTCACCTAAGCCCCCACTTGAATGGCAAAGGATGTCTTCAGGAAAGAAGGGCTGTTTACTCTATTTTAAAAGTGACAGAAATCTAACAGTTGTTGTTTGAGCTAGGGAGCACAAACTGAGAGGGAATTGCTTAGACTGTCCAGGGACAGCTTCATGTAGAAACACCTCCCACTCACACACTCTCCCTGACTCAGTGGGTGATTTTCCAAGGTCTGCTCAGAATCATTCATTCATTCTGCAGAGGAAAGAGTTAAACAGATGCCTTATTCCCCCTCTCCCAGCCCCTTTCCTCTCAGTTTGGGCTTCCTGACTCAAGGAACAAGTGGTAGGTTTCTGCCATTTGAAAAACAGAGTAGATAAACTGACCCTTCTTCCCTGCTCCCCCTTTCCCTAAGACATTTGCTCATTCATGCCAGTGAAATCAGCCAGCCCTGTTTACCTGAGTTGCTGCTTGAGTAGCAAAGGATATCTCGAGGAAAAGGGGAGACAGGATAGTCTGTTTATCTGTTTTGTTTTTAAGAGACAGCAACCTAACACTCACTCCTGGAACTAGGAAGCTCAAACTTGGTACTCAAAGGGGAGTACCAAGAAGCAAGAGGAGTGTGTTGGCAGGTTTGCCCTCATGGAGCAGCAAAGGGCAAGGGGAGCACCAAGAATGTGGCAGCGGTGGTTCTTTTTGAGTTCACTGGCAAGTCAGGGTATAGTGTAGGAAACAGTGCTTCTTTTACAGGATGGTCTTCCCTGACAGACTAGTAAAAGAAGCATAAAACACTCCTTACTCACCCTGGTGCAGGAGCAGCAGCTCTCTGAGATTTCCCTGTCATGGCAGGAGGAAAGGGCACATCTTTTAGGACACCTTCTGCTATCCCTCTCATAGCAAAGAAATCTGAAAGTTTCACAGCTGCCATTTTTCTGAGCAGTATTACCATAAGGACTCACGTATAAGTTGACCCAGGATTTGTGGGTCAATTTTTGGCATACATTTTTCAATTTATTGATGAGTACATACAGTACTTATGTTAAACTAATTATGTCATCTTCCAGAATGCTTCATTGCATACCCACATGTTTTCTGTATTTCTCTCTATTACCGTCTTTGCACTCTAAGCATGCACAGTTCACCAGGGGTTATGTTGACAGATCATTCCTCCTGTTTTAAAGTTCTAATAAAGGTCACTTGCATTTCTGAAAAGCTTGAGATGCCCCTAAGTGAGCTGATGTTGCCTCCTTGTGGTAGTTTGCAGGGAAGTAGCCATGCTAGTCTCTTCCAGCATAAAAGGGAGGAAGGGAGGGGAGAGAAAAAAGGGAATATAACGGCATCTTTAAGACTAGCTGGTTTTTATTTTAGCATGAGCTTTCATGCTGGTATGTGAAAGCAATATATCAGCTTACCCATGATCTTTACAAATTTCAATCCATTAATAGGGGTATTACAAAAGACAATGGTTTGATGGTGCACAACCTATATTTCTACAAAATGAATCTTTTCAGGGAAGGTTTTGAACCCAAAGATGGTGACTTTTGCTAAGAAGACTTATTGATTTCATGCATCAGCACTAACTGACCAATGTAAAGATCTGAAAGACCTGTATCACCTTATGCAATCCTTTGGAAATTTAGGTCTGAATTTGCATTTCTCTGGATCCTATAACATTCCACCCCACTTCCACAACTGTGGTAGTATGCTTTATAACCTGAGACTTTAATATCAGTCTGGACCACACCTGGAGAAGTGGGTTCATGTTCACAAAAGCTCATGTTAAAATAAAAACTAAATTGTCTTACAAGATGCCAGTACATTCCTTCCCCCACTCCTTTCCTTCCTTTTATGCTCCCTTGTGGTAGGTGTGTGTAGACTCCACTTTGGCTGAAGGACCATTGGCACTTAATGCTTGAACCTTGGAGATAGAGTGAACGATATAGTTGTATTCTGGGTGCATCTCTCCTTCCCCAATTCTGGGATTTTAAAATACATAGCACCTCATTTGGTTACACAGCTTTTTGAGGGGGTGGGGTAAGCAGAACTGATCCAGTAAGTTTTATAGTATTGATTCTTGTTTAATATGTAGCCATAGCAGCAGATTTTCTTCCAAAATACAGTTTTGTTTTGTTTTAAAATGCACCAATTGTGTGTATCATACTGTTCAGTTATATTGCAAATAAATATCTTGATAAAAGAAGCTAATAACCCAGCTAAATATTTAAGCATTTACTATTCATGGGCCTACTATCTCTCTTGGTAGTGTAGAAGATCGCTGTACATAGTATTCATGAATCTGTGTTTCAGTTTCTGTCTTTTTACTGAAGACAGTTTCACTGTAGAAACACAGACCTGTTTCAGCCTGCTGTAGAAGAGCTGCTTTTTCATCACTGGAAGGTCTGATTTCTTCTGTTTCTAGGTGGAAACACAAAGCAGAATTTTCCTGATAGGATAGGGTTTTGTTTACTGTGCCATATATGTATGTATATTCATAAGCTCTTTTTTCATCGTTTTAAATTATGAATCCTTTGTTTGCTCTGATGAATTAACTTTTTCATTGACTTAATCCTCCCCTGCATTCTGTTGGGGACAACAAAAGTGACCCTTACATGTTTTTAGATTGCAATTCCCATTATTCATCCCTCGCTCTGCTGGCTAGTTGATGTAACTTCCAACTGACCAGAATCAATTCTATGATTCTAAAACAGAAGTGCAATCCACTTCTACTTAAAATGAACAAGAGTACTTGTTGCAGTGACTAAGGATGACATCTCTCCTCTGAATGCCTGCCTTGAGTCAGTAATGGGCTGGATGAGGGAAAACAAACTCAAGCTGAATCCAGAGAAAATGGAGGTGCTCATGATAGGTGCCCCTGGTCCGGGGAAGGAGATTTCCCAGCCCATCCTTGAAGGGGTCACACTTCCCTGAAGAATGAAGTTCGCAGTTTGGGAGTACTCCTGGACTCGTCTCTACAGTTGACATCCCAGGTGGAGGCGATAGCCAGGAGTGCATGGTGTCAACTTCGGCTGATACGCCAACTGCTTCCCTACCTGGCTCAGGGGGACCTTGAAACAGTAGTACATGCACTGGTAACCTCTTGTTTAGATTTCTGTAATGCGCTGTACATGGGGCTACCTTTGTACCAAGTTCGGAAGCTCCATCTGATTCAGAATGCTGCAGCCAAACTGATCACCAAGACACCAAGATCAGAGCACATTACACCGGTGTTGAAATCTCTACATTGGCTGCCAATTAGCTTCCAAGCGCAATACAAAGTGTCAGTTATTACCTATAAAGCCCTACATGGCCTGGGCCCGAGTTACTTGAGGGAACGCCTCTCCGTACATAATCCGCCCTGCACTTTCAGGACATCTGGCACAAAAATATTAGAACACCCCAAAACCAGGTTGAAAACCACCTCTTGTAAAACATTTTCTGCAATGGTCCCTAGACTGTGGAACAACTTACCGGAAGAGATCTGTCTGATACCTTCTTTGGAAGCCTTCAAAAGGGCATTGAAGACGGATCTCTTCCGGTGGGCCTATCCAACAGATCTCCTCTAATCTGATTTTGAACATCTGAATACGATGACTTAATTCTTACAACTGTGAGCAATACTATAACATCTCTTCCCCTTTTTATTTTTGATTGATGTATTTTATATGTATTTTATGATGTTTTTACTGTTGTAATCCCACTTCGATCCGAAGGGAGAAGCGGGAGATATAAATAAAATTTTATTAGTACAGTGGTACCTCGGGATACGAAATACCCAGGTTACGAAATTTTCGGGATACGAAAAAATCCCATTGGAAATCATTGTTCCGGGTTACGAATGTTTTTTCGGGTTACGAAGAAAATTTTTGGTGCTTTTCGGCGCTTTTTCGCACGAAACGCGGCTTTTCCCCATTAGCGCCTATGGCAATTCGGCTTACGAAGGGTTTTCGGGTTACGAAAGCGGCCGCGGAACGAATTACTTTCGTAACCCGAGGCACCACTGTATTAGTATTATTATTGTTATTATTATTATTATTATTATTAACAAGAGTACATCATTTTTGAAATTTACATAACTGTTCTGGATAATAACCTCATGATTGGTCAAGGAATTTTCTGAAAGGAATGCCTGAGCATCCTAATGCTCAGCCTAAAAGAGGTTCAGTCTTTCATGCACGCGCCAAGCAAAGGATCCCACAATGTTTTCTGCCTTTCCAGTGATGTAGGTAAGTGTCTAGGGACAAGAGATGAGTAGAAAAGGTGGATACCCAGGTTTTTAAAGTCAAGTAGACTCCAACTGATACCTGCTCATAGGAAGCAGAAAGAGGGAACTCACATGTAAATTTGTTCAACTTTATGCAACATTCCTTCTATGGAATTACAGGTTCTTTTTTCTTTTTCTTTTGCTGAATATGACAATGGACTGATCTATTAGATTTATTTTCTCCTACAATAATCTTTTCTGTGGGGAAAACCCTAACATCTTTCCCATAAGATTTTGAAGAAGTCAGTGAATTTTAGAAATCTCATTTAAAAAAAAAAAAACTAAATAAATTCTCTCACATTATTAACAGGACAGAGTCTGTGTTGCCTTTGCTATATCATTCTGTGTTGGAATGAAAGAAAACCACCAGGTCACATAATAATTGCTCACATGGGTTGTAATCTGGTTCATCTGATCATTTGAACATTGAATATGGACATTCCAGACCAATCTGATATTAACGTAGGGCTAGTAAGTGTATTATGCGAATTGCTTTGGAGTTTTGCACTTTCACCTAGATGGTTAATCCCTGTGCAAATTTGCATCTATTCACACTCATTCTGCCAAAAATGAGTAGCCAGAGAGATGGCCCCATGTGTGATAGTGCACATTTCTGGATTTCCACAGATACGCCAATAAAAACCATGATGTGCAGTTTAAGGAATTTGTTGGGGGGGGGGGCTGCAAAAACAAACAAACAATGGCGGGATACAAACCGCCATATAGTATGTCTTCTATACGTACTAGGGTTAGGAAGGGGCGGTGCTTCCGCACTCCCCTAACCCTAGTACGTATAGAATACGTACAACATGGTGGCGCCCCTTCCACATGGGGGCCGCCATGTTTACCTACTGGACGCATAGCGTCCAGACGTGTCGCGGTGCCTATGACGTCGCGAATGCGCCAGCAGCGCCTCGTGACGTCATAAAGGCGCCGCAAAAAGAAGCTCCGAAATGGTCTGTATCCCGCCAGAAACACAGAGAAAAACTCCAAACAAAAAATACCCCCTGCAGTTCCTGTGTGGCCAGATCATATTGAGGAATATTTTGATTGTGTAGACAACCCCTTGGATTAAGGCTGTTCATTTGACAAATCAAAAATACGTGGCAAATTGACTAGTCAAATTTTGCTTAAGCATTAATTTAAAGAACTAGTTAGTGGCAATTGCAGCACCATATGTGTATTATATAAGGGACAGGACTTGTATTCTCGCTTGTTGATAGCAAAATGCAGAAATGTTACAGTGGCATGCAAAATCCAAGAGATGGTCACATGCACTTTCTTTTCCTTTTTTCAAATGATCAGACTGTTTAAACAGCTTGTACATGCTGCGGATATTTCACATAAATGGTGAATTTTTAAAGAAAATTGTGGTATCTTGTGTAATGTAATAACTTCTTCCTAGCTTGTTCATATAAATGACTAATAATCTGTTTTACATCCAGGGTTTAAATTTTCTTGTATAATTATGCACTGGAGGAAGTAATGTCAGGTATAATTGCTCATTTTAGGTACAATCATATTATTTTATGTGTCACAGATCACATATTAATTCCCTTTTCAGATATTATCTCCATAGTTACATAATCATTTATTTTCCCTAATTAGCAACAAAACTTGCATAGATTTTGGTGTTGGGAAGATAAACTTGTACTAGTATACTAATGAACTTGCGTAGATATTTATTTTCCAAAATATAATTCATATGTCCTGTGTACATATAAAATTGTAGTTGTACAACTCATAATTTTTATGTAATCCTTAGTGTGATATTAATTTTCCCACAATTAATTTTATCTTCTAAATACTGTTTGAATGATCTACTGTAGCTGTCTAGTTATGCATTACTATAGGCTATTTAGTTATTAATTTTGCTGTTTAGTACATTACATTTTGTTATCAGAAATCCATAAAATCACGATGAGTTTCTGAAGCTGAAAACTATAATAATATGTATACTTCTTGTATCTAGAGGCATAGAACTTGCACAAGGTGGACTCTCATAGCCTCAAAAATTCACACTAACTATTCTCTGCCTATCAGTATATGGGTGATGTGAAATGTTAGGGGGACATCTGTGTACACCTCCCATGTGGTATCTGATATTTCCTTGTCACCCCAAAATGTAATTGATATTTTTCAAAGTATGGGTAATTTAAACAAAGTTTGAATGCAGTATTGGAAGAATCACACTGGGGCATATGAGGTCATCTCCAAAAGAATCAGTGGGCTGCAACAGTGTTCTCAGAGAGCTTTACACTCCTCTATTTTAGTCTTTTGATTGCCCTTTCAAAATATGTACTATTTCAATACTGATTTCTACAAACATTTGCCCTCCACATATGCTGGATTACTCATCATCCACAGCCAGGAGAGTCATTGGGTAGTTGTAATGTGGATGAGAGGGAAGAAGCAAGAATTTCAAAGTGAAAAAATATTGGGTGACATGAAATAATTAAAGGTATGGCTTACACTTATGGTGGCTTGCTATCTAGTGTCAGTAGGAAAATTATATTCTAGAATAGCCCTTATATTCTAGAATAGCCACTGTGTGTGTAAAAAATTCTTTGTTTCTGTCTTCTCTTTTTTAAAACAACAACAAAAATTCATTTTCATATCCTGTTTTGTTGTTCTACTGTAGTGTGAAGTTTATTCCCTCCACAGGAGTTCCCTATTTTTTGCCGAGTGATTCATAAAACAAGAAAGGTAGGAGGGGAATAGAATGGATGCTATCTGTCTCTATGGCGTTTCTTCATAGACCATGCATGCATTCTCAGAGTCACATGTTACTGGTGGTAAATATGAGCAGCTTTTCAGATTGATCCTTCCCAACTTCAGGGCTGATTCCTTCTTAGCTCATGCAGTTTTTATCTCTGCAATTACATGGGTTTACATTGGTTTTCAGTATATTTCTTTCCTACTTGAGTCTCATGGTGTGAATTATTTAGGTCAATGGTGGAGAATTTAAGTTTATTTGTTTTGGACTTTTTTCATGATTAGAACTTAATGTGCATATGGAAGAAGGATGCATTTTAAACTGCTCAGCTAGGAGTATGCAATTAACAGTTTTTGACTGAGAACATAACTAAAAGGTAGAAAATGGGTCTGTACAAATTGCTACGATTATCACAACACAGTTGTTTTATGTTTAATTAAAATACAAAGAAATCCCTGAACACAGATTTGTGGTTTGGTGACTGCTGTAATGAGACTTATGTGAAAGACATGTCTTTACAGACACTTATCTTTATTAGTTTTGAGTTCAGCATATATTTAATTAAATGTATGGCCATTGAAGCTTGTGACATTTGTTTGTTTTGCCTACAGTTTGTAAATCTAATTCAATTATGTTGCCATTCATATGTCATTGTGTTTTTCCCCTGAAGAGATGTTGCAATACTTCAGTATTTTAAGCTTTTACCAGGGTGCCATGACTTCTTTCCATCTGAGTGAGTAGATCTCTGTGTTCCTGGGCACTTATTGTACTCGTATGAGACCACACTGCACCATGTTCCTTCTCCAGCATTTTGTGTATTTCCTACCCATAATGCCCATCCATTAAACATGGATATCAGAAGAGAGCAGTTTCTTTCAAATCTGTGCTCAGTTTGCAGTACAGTCTCACTCTGTCTTACACACATACCATATATGCTCATGTATAAATATGAAGCTGCCTTGATCTTCAGGGAGAGATGGGGTACAAATAAATTATTCTTATTCTTATTCTAGAAATTTAGGTCAAAAAATTGATCCAGAAACATGAGTTGACTTATCCATGGGCCAATGTGAGTACTGTACTTTAACTCTTAAAAAGAACCATCACCTTTCAGTTATGCCTGCTGAAATTTTTTAAGTTCTTTGGCATTGTTTTCCTTTGCTACGTCCTTTTCATCATTTGTTAGATGACCCTAAGTTTTACCCTCGACTTATCCATGGGCCATATCAAAACCCATAATTTTGGTCCCAAACCTGCCCTCGATTATACATGAGGTCAACTTATAGTCGAGTATATATGGTAGGTACTCTCCATATAAATAACACAAGAAACTGAAATATCTTAGCTTGATTACTTAAGTTATGTGTGTTCCTGAACACATATTTTCACATAGGCCTAAATCCTACTGCTAGTCCCAAATGGATTGGACCAATTGAGTCCGTGAGTCTACCGTATATGCTCGACTATAAGTCAACCTCATGAATAAGTCGAGGGCAAGTTTTGGGGCCAAAATTAGGGATTTTGCTATGAACCAAACAAACCAAAGTCCCTGTAACAAAACAAACAAACAAACAAACAAACAAAAAACCAAAGATATAACAAAACACAACCACCAAAGGGTTCTGGTAAAAACTAAAAAAGAATAACAACACCCTGGAGCAGAAAAACAATGTAATGTCTAAAAGGGTAAAAATACCCCACTGAAAGATTTAAAATGCTAAGGGTGAATAAAATATCCAAAATACTTGGAAATTATATGCTAAATTATTTATAAAACAAAAGGCCAGACGCATTTCGACCTACGTCTTCCTCAGTGGCCTGTAAAAATATAAAAAGTATAATAGCACCTTAGCAAACAATGTGACTTTGCTTAATTCAAAAGCTGCAATCTTTTGTTTTATAAATAATTTAGCGTATAATTTCCAAGTATTTTGGTCTAGTCTGCTCTTGTTGACTGGCCATGTTAATATCTTTTCATGAGAAACCATTGGGTAAAATAACACTTTTCTTCTTGGTTCAAACATTCTGTTTTTACTGTCATATTCCATTCTGACCATGTAAGAAATTTGAGGGTCTAGAAGTAGCGGCGTCGGCGTCATCATCATCATCATTTATTTATTTATATAGTGCCATCACTATACATCGGGGAGCCTTATAAGTATATGAACAACAAAACAGTTCCTTGCCCTCTGGCTTACAGTTTAATTAAGGCATGACACAAAAGTAAAAGAGATGGCACTGGGGAAAGAGGATTAAGTCCAGTATGTGCTGCCTTGTCTCCTTCTGCAGCCAGAGTAGTGGCAGTTGGGATGGATGGAAGGCCTTTAATCTGCTTCTGGGCCGATGCATAATGGAGCTGTGCCTGCCTTTTCTTCTCTCTCTCTGAAGGCAGGGGAGTGGTAGTTGGGATAGAGGGAGGGTCTTTCATCTTCTTCTGGACCTTTGCATGATGGAGCTGTGCCTTCTTCTCTCTCTTTCTCTGAGGCCAGGGGAGTGCCAGTTGGGATGGATGGAGGGCCTGAGCATGATAGAGATGGACCTGCCTCTTTTTTGCTCCCTCCAAGGCATCAACAGTGGCAGTTGGTGAAGAGAGGCTCTTTTAGGAAGGGAGTTCACATCTTATTACTCTTGAAGGGCTAAGTGAAATTGGTTTCATTGATGTAGAGATTTTGAAGAATAGATAGGTAGCTGGTTTTATATGTAAAATGGATCCCTTAAAGGCATAAAAGACTACTGTGAATTCAACTTATATTGTGAAAATATCCTTAAAAGGCACAAAACTGATACCTTCTTTAGGCATGATATTAAAAAACACAGGGAAAGGGGAAAGACTTGGTCTTGGACTCATGTAGTCTACTTGCAGTTTTGAGATATAATGAAGAGGAAGGCACTTCAGATTCTCAGATGGAGCTGATCAGATGATAGCTTTCACCTGGAATACTCCAAAGGCTGGTGGGGGGGGGGGAGTGATCGAATTTGAAAATACATTTTGAAAATATACAATATCCTAAATTCACAGCTGTCTTCACTAACATACTGAATTTAGTATTCAGTAATTTAAAAGTCATACCTTTATTTTACTGAGAATACATATACAAACATGATTGTCTGTCCATTTCTTAGATTTTGCATCTTGGTTATGCTGAAATTTGGATAGAACACACTTTCATATCTAATGCTGGGTATACCTTCATAGGGGAGTCAAGCATGGCCAATTTTACTGATAACAGTGCCTCTATGCACTTGGGGTAGCCACAGAATCAGTGTGTCAGGAGTCTGACATTCCCCAACAATGACAAGGTGGGATGTCCTGCAAAAAGCAACACATCTCTTCCCTTGGCAGGACAAAGCAAGACTGTTACTTGATTTGGGAAGCTAGGGTTCATTACCAAAAGAAGGCATTCTTTACACTGTACTCAGTCCACCCTGTTGTTCTTTAGCATGAACTTGTGTAACTCCAGTGAAAGATAATATGATTGTTATGTGCCTTCAAGTCATTTCTGAGTTATGGCAACCCTAGGGTGAATCTATCATAGAGTTTTGTTGGCAAGATTTCTTCAGAAGATGTTTGCCTTTGCTTTCCTTCGCCAATTAGTTTCTGGGCAAAGTACAAAGTGTTGGTTATTACATAGTTTGGGTCTACATGGATTGCCTTCTCTTTTACAATCCACTCTGTATATTCAGGTCCCCTTGGAAATGTTAACTCCAACAGGCAAAGACTAGACTGGTAACAGCTTCACAGAGGAGTTTTTCCTCTGCTGCCCCCAGACTGTGGAATAAATTGCCAGAAGAGATACGACAGCTGAAAATGCTGACTGAATTTAAAACAACATTAAAAACATATCTTTTCTGGCAGGCCTATCCAGTCAATTTGAAATCATGATTTTTAATATCTATATTAATTTTTATGCGTGTATTTTCATGATTTTATAGTATTATATTGTAATTGTGGTTTTATGTGTTTTTATTTGTGTTTTCTATTTTAACATGCTGCACTCCTCCTTGAGCCTTAAGGAGAGGCAGGATCGAAATAAAATTGTTGTAGTTATGGTTATGCCTCCCCAGCTGATAGAATGTGACTTGCCCAAAAGATCACTCAGCAGGTTTTCATGGTGGAGCAGGGTTTGAACTCTAGTTTTCCAGAGTCCTAGTCCAATACTCAAACCACTATACCTTGTAGATTCATAACATAATAGTTGGTATAATCTGAAACTGACATCTTTCTTCAGAAAGCAAAGTAGATACAGTCAGCCCTCCTTATAGGCGGGCTTGCCTTCTGCAACTGAGCTTATGTAGAAGGCAAGCCCTGGCAGAAATAATGGGGTGTGTACTCGCAAGCCCTGGCAGAAATAATGGGGCCACCATGAGCATGCACCCCATTATTTTCTATTGGGCTTGAGCATACGCTCTTTTCCCCATATGCGGGGGAGGAGGTCTGGAACGGACTCCCCACGTATGGGAAGGGCAGACTGTACTTCCCATATATTTTGCATATATTTTTGAACAAATGTGTACAAAAGTACACACACATTTCCACACAAGGAGAGAAAAAATGGCAATCTTTGACAGAAGGAGGTAATGTAGATATCTTTGGGATTCTGGTGGAAGCAACAGGAGCAAGACTGACAGGTTGTTATAGTACTTCTCTACAGTTTGGTTAATCACCTGTTAGTGGAAGAATTATAGAATAATGCAGCATAATAATTAGCAAAACAGTGAATGGTAAAACATGGTATAATATGAATTTTAGTTACACTATATTGATCTAGGATTAACAAACAAGTGCAGTTTTATTTTCCTAATTGCTTTGACTTTTAATAATAGATATTCTCTGTTATAATTCAAGGTAAATAACTGTTCTTTGCTTGTACAAAACATTCTAGGTAGACTTTGTAAATGTTTTTACTATTTCCTTCATAATTATTTAATTTTATTGAGTAGTGTCTTGACTCTTTAATTTTTTCAGCATGGGTTTGTAGATAATGTGTAGTATATTGGTTTTATTTAAACTATGTGTTTTCCATTACAGATTAATATCTGCCATGGCAAAGCATACTTTAATTGGTTTTTGAATCTCTCATTACTACATGATAGGATTGCACTTTAGCATGCACAATATGTTGAAACATTAATTTTGTTAATAAAAGCACACAGTCACCATTGTAGTGAGGGCTGGACATTAAGAGAACTGATTGTATGTTTCTGAAGCTAAAGATAGTGATTGGAAACTGACAAAATGCATCTTTCAAAAACGTGTGCTCTCATTTAGAAAGAGCTTAGACATTTCTTCTAGACAATTCAAGTTCAACTATATTTGTCAAAAGGACTACCATTCAAATAAAAATAGTTGCTTTTCCCATTACACATTTGTAGATACCTTACCTTTGAGATATTCCAGGTCTGTTGGTTGGGTTTTTTTTTAGTCCGCCATTATAAATGTATGGGAATACCATCCTTTTGAGAACTTAAGGGAACACTATCCGTTAAGATATTGATTATCCCTTACTTCATTCTTGCTATCGCCATAAAATGACATTTTTTTTTGGTTCCTAGTTACCTCTTATCCCCTTACAACATTTAGGTATGAGCCAAAATGGACTAGAGGGTGAAATAATAAGTACAAAGACAGTAAATGTATTTAAAATGAAAAAAAATGTATAGTGTCCCTTCATTTTTGCAGAGGACCCGTTCTGGAACACACACATCCCTGTGAAAATGGAAATTTGCAAATATTGAAGCTCCATTGGTTTGAATGGCCACACGTGTGCATGCCTCATTTTAACCTTCCTCACTTGCTGGTCTGCGAAGGACTGAGACTGCGGACTCGAAGTCTGCAAAAATGGAGAGATGACTGTATAAGAATGTAAAAATGGTTTCTAGTAAATGTAAGAAGTAATATGAACATGGGTGTTCTGAAGCTCTCATTTTTTGTTTTCATTTTATGGGGCCATTCAGAAAATACAAAAATAATGGTTGCTTTGAAAAGCTTTGAAAAGCTGGCAATATTAGAGCACTGGTTTTGGTCTCTAACCAGTGATTTGGCAGTTCCCTAATACACTCTACCCCAATCAACTCATTCACTGTCTCACTAACTGATGACTTAGCTAACTGCCTCCTTTCTGATAGGGTTTCTGTGCACATCCATACATAAAAGATTTCTCCTAGTTTGATCTTCACTCAAATATTGTTGCCTTAGGTTCATCTCATCCTGTGGAAACTTTTGTTATCTCTCTTTCTAGAAGGCTGCCTCGGGAGTTTCCCTTTCATTGTTTTCATAATTTCTCAGACCATGATTTCAAGTCATTTCAGCCTCTGCCTTTGGCTTTCCTTTAGCCCTGGTTTCTGTTCCTGTTTCTTTAGGCACCCAGTTTCTTTGGGGTTAATTTTTTGGTCAGTCCTGACTCTGTTCTGGCATCTTCTCTCTCTGACATCATTTTAAGTGCTGAAACTAATTGTAAATATTATCCAGCCAAAATGTTCCAACCACTCAAGTCACAAGAATGAATGGTAGAGTTTCACTTCCCCTATCTATATCTGGCAACAAAGCACAAATACAGAATATTCTCATTTTAACCAATTGTTATAATCACATTTTGTTTCCTCCATTACTGTATAAAAAGCCAGAGATGACAGTGTGCAGTCACCATTTTGATAACAAGAAATGGTTGTTTAACTTTGAAGGGAATTAAGTCTAAATGGTTGTTTGCCTTTGAAGAGAATTAGGTCACACCTTTGGTTCTGGGGCCATATAACTATGAGGACAAAGCTAATGAATTACATGAGATCAGGAGATGGAAGTCCACCAATTCTTTCCTCTCTTCTGTTTACTTCCTTCCCATTCCTTCTTTCCTCATGTAGAAAGAAGAAACATTTGTTATAGAGAAATTCAGTTTGTTCACTCTTCACTGTCCCACTGGATGGCAAGGTGTGTGTAAAGGCAATTCCCATGTTATCACTGGTCAGTCTTTGGAGATAATACAGGGATTGTGTCCTGTCCTGCCCATTCTCCCATTTGGCAAAGTAAACATGGGGAACAGGCAATCCCCCAGTAATTTCTGACAACTGAGATCACTTCTCAGTGAGAGAGACAGTAGTAATCCCCATCTTGTTGAAGAAAGGACTGCTGTTTCTGCAAGCCAAAATCTATCTGTCCAAGAGTTGGATTTGGCCCATCAGTTGAAGTTTCCCCTCATCTTACTTAAAATCAGGTTTCAGTCAGAAGTAACAGACATAAATGTCAGTCAACTCTTAGCTCAGTTTAGAACATTTCAAAACAAAACATGTGAACACATTTTTTGCCCTCACATAATTACAGATTCTCAAAAATATTGCAATAATTATATTTTCATGATTTTTTTTATTTAAAAGGTATAGTCTGCATGTATCTTATGGGTTCCCAATTTTCCTCCTCAATCTCTGTCTAGCCAAATGGTTCTGTGTTTGTGGTTTGTTTTGTTTAGCAGCATTGCCACTGGGAAGATAGTGAAAAGACACAGACTTAATGCTGAACTGCAGCATCATGTCTGTAGTACGTAATGCAGTAAAATATCAGTTAGAAAAGTATGGAGATCTACTCTAGCCAGTACTACTATAGCTGTGTGCGCTGTCTACAATAGGCAAGGTAAACAGCAGCTGTCTCCAGAGTCCATTACTGGGCATGTGTGAACAATAGTACACAGAGAGAAGGGGAAAGCAGATGAGCCTGCCTCACCAGCTATGCCTAGTATGTTAACAAAGTGCAGATCAACAAATTTACCACTGAAATAGAAATCATAAGAAAAGTGGACATTTTCATCCCTGGATGCATTTAGGAAGAAGCCTCCTTCAAGTGATCAGTAGAAGGTTCAGCTATTTTTGTTAACGTAGACAAGGCTTATCTGGCTTTGTTTCATTTGACATGGGGCCAGAGCAGATGGGCAGGAAAAAAGTGACTCCATCCAGAGTCAAAAACAGGCCAAAGCTTCCCAGTTTCTTTTTGCTCTGGTTTTTTGCCCTTGAGTTTGGTTTGTTTCACTTCCCAAGTATTTTTGCCTCAAGCATTGTCTAAATCCCCCACCTTCAAAGTGGCTGGAAGACACTTTGTTTTCCCCGTGTGTTTCATTCTATTTGTATTTTGTTGCTTGTGAATATAGAGTTTGGTGAAACATGGTGAATCACTCTTCAGTTTTGTGGTGTAGGAACCCACATCTATTCTTCTTATTTCTGCCTCTGATACCAAATGTCCTGTTAAAGAAGCAGTTTCCAGGGACACATCTGCACATTTAGTGAGGCATACCTGTACTGCTAGGAGCATAACTTCAGTGTTGCTGCTGGACAATGTTCTTAGTATGCTCTATAAATTCTTCCTACATTTTCTACGAACGAATAGTCAGTACCCAGTAGTATATGTTCCAGTTACACTTCATACAAAGGAAGGCACATATCAAGAGAAAAGAGTAGCAATAAGAAGTATATTTTTATAATACGTATCAGTGACCTAACACTCGCTAAGTGGTTTACAATGTGTAAGCTAATTACCCCAACAAGTTGGGTACTGATTTTAATGACCTACAGAAGGATGCAAGGCTGAGTGGACCTTAGAGCCCCTGCCATCCAACTCACAACCTTGTGACTTGCAGTACATGCTTTAACTACTGCACCACCAGGGCTCCCTAAACAGTAAAGAAGTCTGCATAATGCAAATTACACTCAAATTTAGGAATAATTACAATAATTACAGTTATTCATTACATTATAATTATAATGTAAATGTAAATACAATACTTTGTAGTGATACGTATCATCTGATATATTTTTTAAAAACAACTTGCTTGGGAACAACAGAACAATGATGGTTTAAGCAATCACAAAATATCTTATATCTATATAATTTTAAATAAAAGAACAATAAATAGCTTCTGATCATCTGTATCCGCTACTTAGTTACATATCCATATGTGTAACTCAGTAGCATTTCCTGGCCCAACCTGTCCATGTTAACTGCCAACAGATCAGGTAAGGGAGTCTGTTCATCTACTGATCAGAGTGCAAAGGGGGAATGATATTTCCAGTTCCTTCCTGCCAGTGAGTAAGGCTACAACAATTGGAAGCAGAATCCCAAGTGCTTGTTGTTGCCTCACTTGCTGGTGGGAGGGGGGTTAAGACTTGATTTTCTTTATCTCCCAATCAGCAGCTGAAGAGACCTCTACCTCATCTGACAAGGAGAATGTTTGTAGTTTTACAGTAAGCCTTTCTGTATATCACATGCTGAGCAGACTTAGAGGAAGGAGCAGTGAAGATTGGAGGAAGAAATATCAGTGATCTAAAATATGTCAATGACACCATACTACTAGCAGAAAATAACAAAGACTTGGAACAATTACTAAAGAAAGTCAAAGAGGAAAGTGCTAAAGCAGGCTTAATGTTGAACATTAAGAAAACAAAAATAATGACCATGGAAAATTTTCATAAATTCAATATAGATCATGAAGATATTGAAATAAAGAGTCCTCATACCTTGGATCAATCATTAATCAGGATGAAGATTGCAGTCAAGAAATTAGAAGAAGACTAAGACTGGGAAGGTCAGCTATGAAAGCAGTACACAAGATCTAAAAGTGCAAAGACATATAACTGAGATAGTCGGTTATATAGTCCAAGCAATTGTATTTCTCATCACTGGTGCTGGAGAATAGTAAAATACTAAATGTATGTCTGTGAGAGCTTGGACAGTGAAGGAGGCTGACAGAAGGAGAATTAACTCATTTGAGATGTGGTGCTGGAGAAGAGTGCTGAAAATACCATGGGCAGCCAAAAAGCCAAACAAATGGGTTCTAGAATTGATCAGGCCTGAACTCTCACTGCAAATCAGGATGACTAAATTGAGACTGTCATGCTTTGGATGCATCACAAGAAGGCAAGATTCACTAGAAAAGACAATAATTGTAGGAAGGGTGGTGGGTAGTAGAGAAAGAAAGGAAGGCCTCTGTTAGATGGATAGACTCAAGCAAGGAAGCCATAGCCCAGAGCTTGCAGGACCTGAGCAGAGCAGTTGAGGACAGTGGGTCTTGGAGGTGTCTCACCCATGGCGTTGGCATAAGTCAAAATTGACTTGAAGGCAGTTAACAACAGCAACAGTAATTAACAGTAAGACTTTCTGTATACAGAACGGTTATGGATCCTTAACTCAAGGTTATGAAACTGTAACAGTAGTACTGAATGCCAGCCTGCTACTTTAGTCCCTTGCAGAGAAAAATGGAAAAAGGATAGCAGAGTAATTTAGTCTGCAATCTTATATGCACTTACTTTGCAGTAAGCTCTACTGAACGCCGTGGGACTTGTTTCTGGACCAACACTTATAGGATTACATTGTTCTAAACATAAGCACATTCAGAGATCACAGGATTTCTATAAAAAGAAGCAGCAGCAGTGAGATTACTCATACCTGGACGAATTCAAATTGACATAGACTTTTAAAATATGCATTCATAAAGGAAACAGATTGAACTGAAACCCAGCCTACATTGGAAAGAAGTATAAGCATATTCTCACAACTGGTTAGAATAGTTAGCTTAGTGTTCTGGACAAATGTAAGAATTACATTTTTTTCCAAATTTTCTGTTTTCCAAATTTATGATATGAATGACTACTTACATATTTGTTGGTGAAATTATTTTCTTTCTGGCATTTGAAGGCTTCCCAGGACACAAAAAAAATATGAGGTCAGTTTGTGTTTTAGCTCTGAACTATAAATGTTTATGACTATATTCCTAATGTATGTGGTTACTGTACACTTATCTCACCCATAGGGATTCCTGTTTAATGATCAATGAGATCTTGCTGTCAATGGACACTGCCTCTCCCCAACAGACAATTTCCTGGGATTCATAAATGTGGGAATGAAGAAAAAATTCTTCAAATCCCAGAATATAATATGTTCTACAACTGACTCTTAACTCATATCTGGGGAATCTAAAGCCTGTTTGAGACATTATAGTAAACAAGTGGATTAATCTCACATTTTAAAAAATCAGCTATGATGAAAGCTGCTGAGGAGGAAGCTGCTACTGGTGCCCCTGATAGCTTTTTGTGCATACAAATAGCAGCTTTGAAGGGGTGACTTTTGTAAGGAGTGTGACCAAAGAGCTAAAGAAATAATCTTTCACCTGTGATATGGTCCTGAGCCACCTTCAGTGGCTGCAATTTTAAGTAATTAAAATAGTAGAACATTCATTCTAGTTGGGGCTAACAGTAGGCATCAGGACACTGAGTCTGCAAACTGTATTTAAAAAGAAACATATTGCCACATGTATTTTTGACTCCACTTTTTTATTTTGCTTCTTGTGTGAATAGGAGTTGATAAAATTGAATGATTGCTCACTATTCTATAACATTTCAGTTTATCCTAATAGAGATATTCCACTAGTGTTGTATTTAGATTGTTTTTTAATTCTTAAGAGCAAATATGGTTACCTGCAATTGAGGTTTGATATGCTGATTTCTAGTATGGACTTTCAGATAACAAATTTACTGTTCGCCAACACTGTGACAGAAGTGTTGCAGTTCCAAAAGTAGCATACGTTCCGTGAACCAGCACTAGGTAAAATTGAAAGTGAAACAAGTTTTTAGTTTCACTGAAATTAATGGGACTTGTTGACATGATCACTGAAAGTATTCCTCAACCACACATTAGCCATTGTGTAGTGTTCTCTTATCCTTTTCATTATGCCTTTTTCTGGCAGGAGGACAATGTCTACATGTGATAAATGGAAGGGGGAGGAGCATAGTTTTGCTGCACTAGGATAATAATCCTTGCCCTTCTTTTGTAGGATAATAGTTTTTAATGCTCATTTAATCACCAAAGAGGAATTCAGACAAATAGCAAGCACATGTAGGGGTAAAGTCAGAAAAGCTAAAGCACAGAATGAACTCAGGCTTGCTAGAGAGGTTAAGAACAATAAAAAGGGCTTTTTTGGATATGTCCGCAGCAAAAGGAAGAAGGAAATGGTAGGGCCACTGTGTGGAGAAGATGGCAAAATGCTAACAGAAGACAGAGAAAAGGCAGAATTACTCAACACCTTCTTTGCCTCAGTCTTCTCAGAAAAGGAAAAGGGTGTTCAGCCTGAGGATAATGGAGCAGAGGACAGAATAGGGGAATTTCAGTACAGAATAAGTAAGGAGATAGTAGAGGAATACCTTGTTAATCTAAACGAATATAAATCTCCAGGACCAGATGAACTACATCCAAGAGTATTAAAAGAATTGGCAGGAGTAATATCGGAGCCATTGGCAATGATCTTTGAGAACTCCTGGAGAACAGGAGAAGTGCCAGCAGACTGGAGGAGGGCAAACGTTGTCCCCATCTTCAAAAAGGGAAAAAAAGAGGATCCCAACAATTATCGTCCAGTTAGTCTGACATCGATACCAGGAAAGATTCTAGAGCAGATCATTAAAAAGAGAGTCTGTGAACATCTAGAAGGTAATGCCATAATCACAAAAAGTCAACATGGGTTTCAGAGAAAGAAGTCATGCCAGACAAATCTAATCTCTTTCTTTGATAAAATTACTAGCATGGTAGATGAAGGGAATGCTGTGGATATAGTATATCTTGATTTCAGTAAGGCATGACATTCTTGTTAACAAGCTTATAAAGTGTGGGATAGACAAGGCAACTGTTACATGGATTTGTAATTGGTTGACTGACCGAACGCAAAGGGTGTTCAACAATGGCTCCTTTTCATCCTGGAGAGAAGTGACCGGTGGGGTCCTGCAGGGTTCTGTCCTGGGCCCAGTGCTATTCAACATCTTTATCAACGACTTGGATGACAGAATTGGAAGCATTCTTATCAAATTTGCAGATGACACCAAATTAGGAGGAGTAGCTAACACTCCAGAAGACAGGATCAACATTCAAGATGACCTGAATAAACTAGAAAGTTGGGCCACAGCTAACAAAATGAACTTCAACAGGGAGAAATGCAAGGTACAGTGGTGCCCCGGGATACGAATTGATCGCGTTACGAAATTTCCGGGATACGAAAAAGTTAGATAGGAAAAAACTGTTCCGGGATACGATGTTTTTTTCGGGTTACGAATTTTTTTCGGCGCGAAATTCAAACCACAAAGCGCGGCTAGCGGCTTTCCAGCGCTAGCCGCTAGCCTTTTCGGGTTGCGAAATTACTCGGGTTACGAACGGAGCGGCGGAACGAATTAATTTCGTAACCCGAGGGACTACTGTACTGCACTTAGGGCGGAAAAATAAAATGCACAGATATAGGATGGGAGACACATGGCTGAATGAGACTACATGTGAAAAGGATCTGGGAGTCTAAGTAGACCACAAGCTGAACATGAGTGAACAGTGGGATACGGCAGCTAAAAAGGCCAATGCAATTTTAGGCTTCATCAGTAAGAGTATCGTATCTAGATCAAGGGAAGTAATAGTGCCACTCTATTCTGCTTTGGTCAGGCCCCACCTGGAATATTGTGTCCAGTTCTGGGCACCACAATTCAAAAAGGATGTTGAAAAACTGGAACGTGTCCAAAGGAGGGCAAGTAAAATGGTAAAAGGTCTAGAAACCATGTCCTATGTTTAGCCTGGAGAAGAGAAGGATAAGAGGTGATATGATAGCCCTGTTTAAATACTTGAAGGGATGCCATACTGAGGAGGGAGCTGACTTGTTTTCACTTGCTCCATAGACTAGGACCTGGAGCAATGGATGCAAGCTACAAGAAAAGAGATTCCACCTCAACATTAGGAAGAACTTCCTGACAGTAAGGGCTGTCCGACAGTGGAAGTGTAGTGGAATCTCCTTCCTTGGAGGTCTTTAAACAGAGGCTAGATGGCCAGGGGGTTGGACTGGATGGCCCTTGTGGTCTCTTCCAACTCTATTATTCTATGATTCTATGATTCTAAGTCCAGCAGATGAGGGAGTGCATGAAATAGTAAAAGGGGGGGGGACATTCCTGGAAGGGGGAAGCAGGCATGTACTTGTGGTATACAAAATAACTTTCCATGTTGTATGAACTTTTGAATTACTTAAAATTAACAAAATGAAGAGGGAGAAAGAGAATGAATTGTAGCAGAGTTCAGACTAATAATTTGATTCATGCCAGAGTCTATAGACTTAAAAAGAAACAAAGAAAATAAAATTTCCACTAGCAGCCTTTATTTTCACCTTCCAGATTCATTCACTGGGTTTTGTATGTGTTCATAGTGTTCACATGGCAATTTACTTATACACCCAGACCAGTGGGTCATCAAATCTAGGACTAGGTATGGTGGACTGCAGTTCCCTTCAGCTGTGTGGAATGCCAGGAGTTGCAGTCTGACATCTGAAAGGCTGCACAATTCCTATTTTTTTTTTCAAGCAGCTCTTTACTTTCTCAGAAGTAAGTCACCCTCAGTGCTTCTAGTTTCTTTGAATTGGAGATGTTAAAGATTAAACTATGTACTTCATGCATCCATTGCTGTGGTCTTTCCACAACAACATTTCCCCAAAAGTGTAAACTTGATTCAAAACTTGTGTACTACTTGCAAGAAAGAAAGAGGAACAAATACTTTGTGCAATAGGGCAGCTGTACATAATATTACATTTATTTTCCTTTCTGTGTCTGTTGTATATGCAAATATGCATAGCAATTTTTGTTTGAAGAAAAGGTACTGCTAAGCAAAGGAGCTAAGAAAAGAAAAGAGACACCTTCAAATATTTGAGAACTTATTTCTGACATCACTTTTCTTTAATCTTATTATTTGTTCCTCAGTATGTATTGCTATCTCTTTCTGCTGAAGCTTTTATATTTATTGTTGGGATTGTTTGTTTAACCTCATTGCATGCATTTGATGTTTCTATGGATATATCTAATATTTAACATTCATTGGGGCACAACAGAATTTAAAGTTTCTTTTTTATATACCACCTTCAAAGATCCATCTGCACCTCTATGGAACTGCCTGGCTTTTAAGATTATCTTCAGAGGCATTGTTCTCAGAGGCTTGGTAGCAGGTGAACAAAGATAAACCTTTTCTGTGGCAGTGCCTCTCTTGCAGAACTCTCAGTTGAGGAACACACTTGGTCCCTGCCTTGAATTTCTTCACCCAATTAAACTCCTTCATTTTCTCATATTTTCCCCTATTGTTGGGGTACCTTTTTTGTGATGTCTTTCATTCAGACTGGACTAATACAGTGGGCTTTTGGTATCCACTGGAGTAAAATTCCAGGATCCCTGTGGATACCAAAATGCATGGATGCTCAAGTCCCATTAAATACAATGACATAGTAAAATGGTAAAATCAAGATGTAGAGAAATCTTGTAGCACCTTTGAGACTAACTGAAAGAAAGAAATGGGCAGCATGAGCTTTCGCAGACTTCAGTCTACTTCCTCAGATGCATTTGGTAAAATCAAATTACTCAGATGTATTTGGTAAAACTTGGTAAAATGAAGGTTTGTTTTTTGCTTTATAGAAACTGCATTGGTTGACTTCAAGGCATTAATAATGTTTAAAGCCTAAATGTTTCAGAACTAGATATTGAAGGTATATGTCTTCCTGTATGCACCAGCCTAGTTGAGATTTGCTAAAGGGAGTCTCTTCTGCATCTTGCCATAGGAAACACCATATTAGAAGGCTTCTATTTATAGGATATATGTATTGGGTCTTCTTCTTGTTGTCATTGTTGTATTTATTTATTTATTTATTTATAACCCACTCTTTCCCCAGAACTGGGACCCAGGGTGACTCACAACATTAAAAGAACAATACAGTTAAAACATACAAAAGTGATACATTAAAACAGAATTAAATTGTTACAATATTAAAATAGATTACTTATTCTTAGTGCTATCTTCGTTATAAAGTCATGAAGTACTCTTGCCCACCCCACCCCACACAACCCACACAAATGCAAGTTTCAGTTTGGGTTTGGTGTCTGGCTTTTCGACCAGGTTTAGAGGGTTTATTGACTACTGAATTCAGTGGAGGAGACAAAACAGCAGTTGAATCTCATGAACAAAACAAATATGATAACTATGAATTGGAGGTAGTGGAACTAAGTAATACAGTGCTTCAGACCTGTGTGGTTCTAGCAGAAGATAGACCAAAAATGGAGGATTAAGTAGCTTGATCTTCCAGGATTCTGTGCAGGCCTAGTTACAAATCGCCCAGTCTTCAAGGTTCAGATTTCTGAAGAGTCTTCTACTCTTTAGGAGATATTTACTTCTAAGAGCCATCTTGGTTTTAAGGAACGTGGTTCTTATTGGCTCCACAGCTTGTATTTCATTTACAGGAGGCCATTTGTAGCTTCAAATGCCAGCATTTTGTAAGGCTGGTGAGTCATTCAGCATATTCTAAGACCATGTTTGTGATAGCTGTTGTAGGTACACCTCTTGTCTTTAGGTTATTCAAATTACAGTATTGCTGAAGGCCCAGATGAGGTCTCTTTGGGAATATTGATTGTGCATGAAAAGTGCTAGAACAGAGTTGTGTGTTTCACAGGGATCTGGCTTATAGGAAGTAGAGAGATCACAATCCTATTCCATACCCTGCATCTCAGGGTGTTGGCAAGCAATAGTCTCCACTTTAAATGAGTCTCTCTTTCTGAAGTGATCCAAAATTTGAAACCTTTGGAGCTACAACACAATATGTATATTTGCAAAGCTGGAGTGGGAAACAAATCTATAGATAGACATGAATGAACTACCAGAACTGCTGCCACCATCACCTCAAAGACAGAAGTGAGTGAGTGGAAGGCTCCCTGGAGATCTCAGGGGTAGGCAACCTTTTTGAGCCGGGGGCCGGGTTGCTGTCCCTCAGACAACCAGGGAGGGCGAAGCTGGGGGGTGGAGCTTCCACCCTTCGGGGGCGGGGCCGCATGCTGGGGGTGGAGCTTCCACCCTCCGGGGGCCAGACCTCTTCCTCTTTGCCAGTTTCCACCCTCTGGGGAAAGAGCTGGCAGGGACCGCCAGCGCTGGAGGCCTCCCCCTCTTTGCTGGCCCCTCATGGGGCCCCAGGCCCCGTCAGAGGCTGGCAAAAAAGCCAGTGGGGGCCACAGTGCTGGAGGCCTCCTCCTCTTTGCCGGCCCCTAACGGGGCCCCAGGCCCCGTCAGAGGACGGCAAAAAAGTCCTAGAGGCCCGCTGCTGCCGCCGGAGCCCTGTTGGAGGGCCCCAGCGACGGTGATGGGGCTCCTAGAGGCCTTCTGCCACCACCGGAGCCCTATAGCAAGGCCCTGGCAACCGCAATGGGCCTCCTAGAGGCCCACTGCGGCCGCCGGAGCCCTGTTCAAGGGCTCCGGCAGTCGCAGCGGGCTTCCTAGAGGCTGCCGCCAGTGGTGGCGAAGTCTCCTCTAGGCCGCCACCATTTTGTTTGTCAAAATGGCGGCGAAGTCTCACGTGGCCACGGGAAAGGTCGCGCGAGACTTCGCCACCATTTTGAGAAACAAAATGGCGGCGCCCGGAGCTGCGAAAAGCCACAATCGGCGGTGGCAGGAGTGCGCAGGGGCCGGCTGAAAGGCCTCCGTGGGCCGCATCCGGCCTGCGGGCTGGAGGTTGCCGACCCATCTTAGATACTAATCAGGTCCCTTATATAAAATAAAATGGTGCAGGATTTGTGGGCTGTAGAGAGAAAGAGACACGAGGAGATTTCAAAAACCATCTTTTCAAAAAATGCATGGAGTGAATGTTTTGATGACTGGGTGGCGGTGAGAGGAGGCAAACAGCACTAGAAGATGTCAGGCGATAGGACCCAGGAAAAATGGCCTTGGTAGCAGCTGTGGCCTCTGCACTGATGGGCAGCCTGAAATCCCAGTTGCTCTCTTCAACTGCCTCTTTCTATGCACCAGTGAGGTCCCTTGTATAAAATAAAATTTTGGTGCAGTATTTGTAAGCTGCACCAAAAAAACCCCTGTATTTTTAAAATATCTTTGTTTATAGAACCTTGTTTACCTATATAATATTACTCTATAACAGATGGAATTGATCTTTGAATAAGCATAGGATTTAGAGCATCACATCTCACCTACTACTCCCATAGTTCCATCTTTTTTTCCTTTGCTTAAGGGGTGTCATGCTATTGAAGCCGTTACATTGTTGTACAAGATAGGCATATATATAAAACATTGGCACATTTTCAGATTCCATTGGCACAAATAAACTTTCAAGTAATGCTGGAAGAATATGTCTGCTCTATGAATTAATTTAGTGCTTCAAACTATAAAAATAGCTATCCATATTTTCCAACAACTTTACAGTTCAGGTCATTCTTAGATTTTTGTCTAGCTACACAGTGTGCAAATGTGCTAGGAAGCATAGTTTGTGTTTTTCCTTTTGTATCTGAAGTCTTATTTAGATCTAATTGTCAAGGAGAAATCTGTTTTAATCATTTCCACTGGTTTACCACAACACGCTATGTTTGGGTTCATTATTTTCAGGAAATAATTCATATTCTAACAGAAGTACCTAGATCCTTTATACAACATTTTCAAAACCCTGAGGGCTTCTGTTATGGATTTTTAGTGTACTTAACTTAGATTTATTTTTTAGTGTACATGAGCATTCAAAATGCATACTTTTTTGCCATAGGTCTTCAGAATCACCATAAATCTGCTGCAGTTTCTTTATATGGATACAGTTATGTATATAGCTTATGCTGTTGGCTTCCATTATGGTCTGTGTCTGTACATGCATTTAAAAGTGGTACCTATTTTCACAAGCTATTCACACACACACACACACACACACACACACACACACATATTTCATTTTATTTAATTAAAACATGAATAACAAATAATGACACATAACAACAAACTAACAAGCATTTTACAAATAGACATTACGTACATATACCTATACATATTATACATATTATCAGTAATTCTCTAAAGCTAAACACTTCCATTGCTTCCAGGAAGCCAATTGGTATTTTAGTTTATAGCAAATACTACCAAGAAAAAAAACTGTATTAGTACATATATCCTTTACGTTATCCGTATGGGGAAAAGGAAATAAGAGTAAAGGGAAAATTCATATAAAATTATAAAGATATATTTTCCTTTCAGTTATATCCATTCAATCGTTTAAGCCAAAGAAAAGGAAAATGATCCTATACTTTAATCTCTTCATTGAATATTAATTATTATATATATATGCTATATTTTGTCTAACAACCTAATTACACTGCTTTCATTCCATCATATATATTTAGACAATTCCATTCTTCCTTAACCATATCAACATTTTTATTTCTCAGGCTGGCGGTAAGTATATCTAGACTTTTAGCCTCCCTGATTTTGACCAACCATGCCTCCACAAGCTATTCACTTTAAGAGTCTGAAGAGAGAATGCGTCACCAGAGAGTACTTATGCTATGGTCCATTATGGGATATAATGCTAAACTATAGAAATATGTCTGCTTGAATGTTCCCCCATCCTCACCCTAGATGATCAGAAACCTTTACTTTGAAATTTAAACATGACTATGCTCATACACAGCAAGCTAAGAAACTGCAAAGCTTTCTGTATACCTCTAATGTACTGATATGTTGCTCTCTCTTGCAGCTGAAGTGGCTTTAAAAGGCAAAACAAAACATAGAGCTTTTCTCCAAGGTTCATTTATAGTGTTGTCTTTATCCAGGCAGTTTCTCCCCCCCACCCCTAGTTGGTTTACCTCCCAACAAACAAGAGACAAGCCTAAAATAAGGCCTGAACATTTTGCCTGTTTTGTTGGTAGAGAAACCAGTCTAGAGAAATGAAGGCACTTGTGCTCTGACAATAGTAAGCAAGCTACAAAGCTTTAGCCATTTCATAAGAGACACAACTAAAAGTTGATATGCAGAACAAGTAGACAATGAAGACTCACAGGGCATGTCTCCTTAAAAATGCACAACCATATGTGCAACAGTTTAATAATAATAATAATAATAATAATAATAATAATAATAATAATAATAATAATAATAATAATAATAA